>NW_008620065.1:0-18705 GCF_000691845.1 Merops nubicus | reverse complement strand
GGAGAAGAGAAGGCTCTGGGGTGACCTGATAGAGACCTTCCAATACCTGAAAGGGGCCCACACGAAAGCAGGGGAGGGACTATTCACAAGAGTTTGTAGTGACAGGATGAGGGGTAATGGCTTTAAGCTAGAAAAGGGTAGATTTAGGTTAGACATTAGGAAAAAGTTCTTCAAAATGAGGGTGATAGAGCACTGGAATAGGTCACCCAGAGAGGTGGTGGAGGCCCCATCCCTGAGGACATTCAAGATCAGTCTGGATGAGGCTCTGAGTAGCTTGATGTAGTTGGAGATGTCCCTCCTTATGGCAGGGGGGTTGGACGAGGTGACCTTTGGAGGTCCCTTCCTGGCAGGGGGGTTGGACTAGGTGACCTTTGGAGGTCCCTTCCAGCCCAGACATTCTATGATCTCAGTTCCTGTGATGTTTGTGATAAGTGCCATCCCCTGGCTAACCAGGACAGTCAAACAGTTACTGAAAGTGCTCTTGAAAAACTTTATTATACTATGGAGCAGAAATTGAACTTATTTGCAGCATCGGTACTTTCTGTGCTTACTGCAGACTGCATATGGTGTCTGTTGATTTTCTTTTCCACTTCTAGGTCTGGAGATCAAGCCTAATAATTTCCTTTTAAATTTTTTTTTTTTTTTTTTTTTGAGTACTACCATTATATTCAATTGAGTTTTACTCCAAATACATTCAAACTGAATTTAACAAGACCACTTAAAACAGACTCAATGGGTCAGGTCCTGCTGAGTATGATTTTTCAAGGAAGATCTTCCTTGCAAACTGTATCTCTTTGTCAAGCAGCTTTTCCAGCCCTGGTGCAGTATAAATTTTACCTTCACCAATATACATGTAAAAGCTTCTTGACAGACCAAGAAATGTGTTTTTAAATAAGTTCCTCCCTGACAAACCTGTGGTGTGGGGAAACCAGCCTACTAATAACAGTAAACAGACAGTCAGACCAAACAAAACAATCTGTTACAGAAACCAGATGCTTCATATCCTTTTCCATAATGACTAGTCAGGGAGGAAGCTGCTCTGACTTGAGGCACTGCTGAGGAGCACATCTTCCCTGCTAGCTATTCTACTTTCAATTAACTTTGCAATTAGGAGGGCCATGGTGTTCCTCAAGTTGCTGGGAAACTTGTGCCTGCTATCACAGTGATCCTTCCATCCCCGCGCCTTCCTCCTCCTCCTCACTGCCCCACTGTCTGCACCTCAGCACATAGAAGCAGACACCTAGGGAGTTGTTCCCAGGGTGACCCGCTACAGGGAAACTCAGAAAGTAATCTCTATGGGGCCATGTCCTACCAGGGGAAAAAAAGTTGAACACAAAACAACAGCAATGCAAGCAAGGACTACAGCTGACAGATTTGACTGCCACATCAGGTGTCCAAGTCCTTACTTAGACTGTGATACACGCGTGCAAAATGATTGTCTACTGTATTCAATGGGACTGCTCAGCTCCTTCAGACAGTCTCTTACAGGCTCTTCAGTACATCCCTTGTACAAGGTTGCTTTGAGATCTTTGCTGAACGTTTCAAAAAAGCTAACCACGAAGAAAGGCCAAAAGGTACAAAGCATCTGGACACTGAATTTCACCTGAAAATCTGTGTGCCTGTGAAAAAAGCCTGAAATTAGAGTCATGCTTACCTGTTCAAGGGCAGTGTATACCACTGATCTGCCTGAGGAATACCAGTTTTCTCAGCCTGAATTCTGGAAACCTGTTCCTCAAAGAGCTGTTTGAAGGTAACCCTCAGTCTCAGATCTGAGAGTCTCAAGAATGACCTGTTGAAATTATTCTGTGAATAACTTTATCTCAGAAAACATTTTGAAAGGGTAGCAGATATAAATGAGTCTTCACTTTCCAAGTGAAAACGCCTGCGGAAAGACTTTCTTCATCTTTCAAGTACACATTCACGTACTTCCAATTTCACAGTCCTGGCTTCTGTAGATGAAAGAGCGGTTTTAAAGCACAGAAGATGAGGTTGAATACTTTCATACACATTTTTATTTCGGATGCACTCCTTATTAAGCAAAGTTCCTATCTAGCAATTAAGAGACATGATTTTGTATCATCTCTATAAATGATAAATAGATATCTTCATAGGCAGTTAATTTTAAGCCTGTTCATGACCCAAAATTGTATTCAGATGCCTGAGACCACGGGTTATTTTCTCTGGCAGTGATGGAGCAAGCAGCCCAGCCCATGCCCCAACACCAGACTATGCACAGGAATAGAAATTGGTAATCAATAGGTAGAAGCTCCTGAGTAATACAGAATGGACCAGGAGCAGGAAAGACCGGAATGGATCAGGAATAGCTTCCAGATAATGGAAAAAAAGGTAGAAAGGCAAAGGATAGAACTATAGGACTTTTCTTCATTTTATGTAGGAAGGAATTTGAAAGGCATCCCAGTTTATAGTGAGTATTGTGGGGAAAGCATCAATGATTGCTTTACTGGGTGTTTTTTTCCTGAATGTAAATGAGATGTTCTTATATGAAAGGTGTCTCAAACTGTGTCAATGACCCAATTCAGGAATGCTTGGACCAACATATAGAGAATCCACTTCTTTGTCCCTCAGAGGCTCAGTTGTGAGGTCAGACCAGGCTGCTCAGGGTTTTACCAAGTCAAACCCCCAATGGTGGACACTGCCCAAATGATCAGGGCCCTGCTCCACTGCCTGACTGTCCTGAGGGTGAAAGAGGTTTTTCCTTTTACCCCCTCTGAACCTCTTTTTTTTCAATGTATGTCCATTGGTTCTTGTCCTCCTGCCATGCGAGACTTTCAATAATGGGGCTCCATCTGCTCAGTGACCTTCTTGTAAACATTGAGGGAGCTGCTGAAGACCCTCCAAAGCTGTCTCTGTTCCACGCTGATGAACAATCCAGCTTCCACAGCCCCTTCACACAGGGCAAGGGCTCCAACCCAAACCATCTTGATGGCTGTTTGCTGAAATTACACCAGTTTACTGATATCTTTCTTGTGTTTGGTACCCAGAACTGCCAGATGCTAACAAGTGCTGAGTCAACAACATTTCAGTATTTGTTTAAAGAGGTATTGCTATTGTTTAGAGAGGGAGAAGTGAGCTGAAACAATTTCACACAGAGTTTCACTTGTAAATGAATCAGTGAAGATTTTCAAATAGCTGGATTGACTGAAAACACGGTCTTTCTAATTCTGATTATTTCTGAACTTTTTGTGTTGTTATCAGGACCAGAAATGAATAACACCATTAAAAATTCTCGTTTTGCTATAGTTAAAGGCTGCCCAAAGTCCTTTGAACTTGGAAGAAGTTTTCCAATTATTTCTGTGGTTATTACTTCAGCAGAAACAAAAACAGATTTAGATTTTTTTTGTTGTTGTTGTTAGTAAAGCAGTCAGGATTTGGAAAAGAAACACAACTTTATGTATGAGAGAGATTTGAAATCCCCTCTGTCCCAGGCCCCCTGTAAATGCAAAGAGTGCAGCTGGAATGAAACAAATGATCTGACTCGTTCTTGATGAGCTGGGTGCTATAAATGTTTCACACTAACCACACTGCACACTCATAACATAGAAGCTAATTCATCTGCCATGAATACATTCCTGTGTATGTTGTCCTTTCAAACAAACAAGCAAAGCTGAGTAATTTATCAGGAGTTAAATGAATATTTTTCTGGGGGGACCTCTTCTGTCCCGTATGGCTGATCTTAAAGATTAAATACAGGCAGTTTAAATGCTACATCCTCTGTCTCACTGTGTAAAACAGTTATTGCTTTAAAACATGGAATTTCAAAAGTTTAGTGCTGTCAACAAGTTTCAATTGTTCCTGAAAATATCATTCAGGCTGCTTATTAGTTTCATAGAAGACTGCAAAACTCTAAACACAGAGCTGCAGACAATAAATAATGATAATTTTCCAAAGCCTCTATTTACAGTGGCATTGCATTTGCAACATATATTTATTTCTAGATTTAATTTAAGAATTTTGAGGGAAGGTTTATTACCACAAAAAAGCAGTTTTATAGGAAAAGTCTCCTAGGAAAAATGGCTAACCCTAACCACTCCCGCATGTTTTAAATGTTGCAAATCCTCCTTTATTTCTTAATACCTCAGAATCTATAAAAAACTAGATTATTCTTGAAGATATCCTTATGATCTATTAACATCATAATGATTGATGTATTTTCCAGAGTTTTTCTGCAGTAGGAATGAAGTTATTGACTTGCATTTGTTCCCACAGAATCTTCCCCACAGTAAGTTACTTGTGTAGGCAGCTCTGACCATAAACTCTGAGTAATAGATACTCCGAGACTGGGGGTCACAGGTGTGTTAGACTAACACAGCCTCCAGATAACCTTGCTCCAAAATTAGAGGTACTTTCCAGGGTTTACAGAGAAGAGAAAATAATGCTTCTTGGACAGAAGATTCAGAAAAACTCTACCAGGAGGTCATGCCACAATTCTTTCCCCACCCTCCTCTGGTTTTTGCCCAGACATTATCCCTTGTGGAAGAATTCTTCAATGCTGATGTTAATACAGACTGAAAATGCTCTGCTAATCATGTGTAGTGTCCTGGTGTGTATCTGGGAACTGTAACTTCCACCTAAAGGAAAGCACGAACGCTGTTTGGAAAAACCACTAACTGTGGGGGTGGCATTAGAAGCAGTGCAAAAGACTTCCAAGCTACAGAAAGGAGGATACTCTGAAAATAAAATATTTTCCTGTCTCTGCTTTTTTGTTTTCCAATTTTATAACGTGTTTGTATATAATTCCTAGCACTCCTCAGTTATCTCCTTTAAAAGCAGAGAGTTTTCCAGCAGATGACATACCTTAAATCCCCTCCCCAGATCTGAGGATGGGAATGACAGCACCCATATAGCACAGAGCATAACCTACCTAGTTGGAGATGTCCCTGCCTACTGCAGGGGGGGTTGGACTACATGACCTTTTAAGGTCCCTTAGAATCATAGAATGCTTTGCGTTGCATCTGCTCAGTTTGCCCCACCTTCTTCATTTTCCATTTTACTGAAAGCTCCTAGAAATTTACCTCTACCCCAGCTTTAGATTATAAACATGTTAAAATTTGGACAAAACTATACCAAACATTTTAGGGAAGGAAGAGAGAGAAAGGATCTGAAATGAAAAATGCACCACGCTAAAGTATCGTGTGGCACCAGATTATGTCTCCATTATCTCCTACATTTAACACTGTTGGCCTCTGCTCGGAGGCATTTATCTTAACATGGCACTTATTTCTAAGGCTCTTCCACAGTACTTTACATGATTTTCTCTTCCCAGACTGGCCTTTATTACAGTATTGAGTTACATACCCAACTTTTCATGGAATAGAGCTGGGAAAGAGATATAGCACAAGGTCTGAGCATTGGCATGCTTTTCCTACGTTCACTAATGTAATTTTTATGTATCTGCAAATAAAGCCCTCCTGTGTTTCAAGTAACACCTATAACCACATTTTCAGGGCATAGTGTGGGCTCTGTGGGTCATGGCTGGGAGCCATAGTTTATTATAAAATATTCTATCTTCTCTAGTTTAACATTCATTCTTCAGTCTACACAAAAACATACAAAGAATCATAGAATCACCATAGTTGGAAAGGACCTCCAGGATCATCGACTCCAACCTTCCTCCCAACATTTCTCTAACCACTAGACCATAGCCTCAAGTGCCATATCCACTCATTTTTTGAACACCTCCAGGATGATGACTCCACCACCTTCATTCCAGTGTCTAAGCACTCTTTCAGTGAAGAAATTCTTCCTAATATCTAATCGAAATCTTCCCTGGTGCAACTTAAGGCCATTTCCCCTCGTCCTATCATCAGTAATTTGGGAAGAGACCAACACCAGCCTCATTACAGCCTCCTTTTAGGTAATTGTAGGGAGCAATAAGATCTCCTTTTAGTCTTGTCTTCTCTAGGCTAAATAACTCCAGTTCCCTCAGCCGATCTTCCTAAGGCATGTTTTCCAGCCCTCTCACCAGCCTTGTTGCCCTTCTCTGGACCCGCTCCAGCACCTCCATGTCCTTCGTATCCTGTGGTGCCCAAAACTGGACATGGTACTCAGCGTGTGGTCTCACCAGTGCCGAGTCCAGGGGCACGATCACCTCCCTACTCCTGCTGGTCACACCATTTCTGATACATGCCAGGATGCTGTTTGCCGCCTTGGCCACCTGGGCACACTCGGCCATCCAGCCAGTTTTTAACCCAGCAAAGACTCCACCTGTCCAGGCCATGAGCCGACAGCTTCTCCAGCAGAATGCTGGGGGAAACAGTTTCAAAAGCCTTACTGAAGTCCAGTTAGATAACATCCACTGCTTTTCCCACATCCACTAGACGGGTCACCTGGTCATAGAAGATCAGGCTGGTCAAACAGGACTTGCCCTTCATGAACCCATGTTGACTGGATACAATCCCCCTGTTGTCCTGCACTTGCCACATGATCTGCCCCAAGATGACCATTCACTGCTTGCCCCTCATCCACTAGACAGGTGTCCTGATCATAGAAGGAGATCAGGTTTGCTAAACAGGACTTGCCCTTCCTGGACCCATGATGGCTGGAGTTCCTCCCAAGTTGGCCAGTTCCTCCACCAGCTCCCTCAGCACTCTCAGGTGGATCTCCTCTGGCCCCATAGACTTGTGGGTATCCAACTGGCTTAGCAGGTCCTTCACTGCTATTTCCTGGATTATGAGGGGACCATTCTGTTCTCCATCCTTTTCTTCCAGCTCAGGGGACTCAATACCATGAGGGTAACTGGACTGACTATTGAAGACTGAGGCAAAGAAGGCATTCAGTACCTCAGCCTATTCCTCAGCCTTAGTAACAATGTTGTCCTTGCATCCAGTAAAGGATGGAGATTCTCCCTGGTCCTTTGTTGTTAATATATTCTTAAAAACACTTTTTATTATCCTTTGGAGCAGTGGCCAGGCTGAGTTCCAGCTGAGCTTTTACCCCCTAATGTTTTTAGTGTTTTAACTACATCAGCATTTAACAGTCAAATGATAAAGGTTTTAGCTTACAGGTGAGGACACAGTGTGAAGGCAATTTTAGGAAGCAAATAACTGCAATCAAATTGCAGAGAGCTTTTGCTAAGACCTTTTCTTTTTAATGTGAAATTGCTTAAAACCAAGGCAGCTGATTGAATCTGCATCTCCTAGACAGTGTGCTGAATGTCACCAGTTAGCATTTAATACCTGCTTAAGGCTGAAAAACTGCTGCTTAAGCTATATGTTGTGGAAATGCCCTGTTGAATACAACCTTTTGGACATGTTTTTAGCGTACCATTCTCTGTTTGTAAATTATATGTTAGATATAATACTTTCAGATTTTTTTTTTTCGTATTTTCTTATATAAGGTCTTTTATGTTAGTTCCTTGATTCACTGTGCAAAGAATTAGCTGATTGACTATCACTGGTATCAATGAAATAGCACTGAAACCAAACCAGGGAAGGATCAGGTCAGCTACTCTGAGTCCACACTAAGCTTTCTGCTTACTTGAGGCTCAGATGGAAAACCTTGGCTTTTCAATCTGAAAATAAATTTCAATAGAATTTCATGTTGCAGAAAAAAAAAAAAAAAAAACCAACAGAAAACACTAGAAGACTTTTGCTTTCATTGCAGAGTGAGATGAAAAAATCAAAATCCTTGCAAACTTAAGTGCCATCCTCTGGCCAGATCTATCTTTCATTAAAGATAATGTAGACAGCCCTACAATATTAAATGACAACAGTCCTAAGAACAAGACCTCCCTTAAAACACAATGATATTACTATGAGGATGCTATGCCAGGATTTTCCAAGCCCAACATGATTCTGTGATTTTTATGGCTGATGACATGTCAAGGTAGACTGGACCATGAGCCTGGATCCTTAATGATCACCTAGGTAAGGCTCCTTGAAGATGCATTTCTGACTTGTTCCCATTGATCCACCTTGCATCTGAGCTAAGACTGTCTTACACTTAATTCACCTCTTTCTTGTAAGATAATCACACACCATTCAGAAATTATATTAAAAGAAATTATAAGCTGACGATGACATATTTGAGTCAATGTTCAAAGTGGTTTCACTTACTGCTCTATGCTGTAGAAACATAAGACAGCATGTTATTTTAGGAGATCGGTAAGGGAAGTGGAAAAAATTTACCAATATTTACTTATTTACTAATACAAATTTTCAAACAGGTTCATTTAACAGCCTTCATCTCTGTTATGGTTCTCTGCCATATATAAATATGCAACCATCAGACATTCTACATTTGAATGATCAACGCCATGCCTTTTCTCCCTTTGGAGACAGGAAATTTAAATTGCATAATCTGCAGTGCATTCAGGCTTCAGTAATGACCAATTGCAGTGGGGACTAAAATATAACATATTCTTTGCTGCTGTGTGGTGGACTATCATGGTGAGATGATACATCATCTGTTAACTGGGCACATCATCCATTGCAGCAAGTATGGCACATCCTGAACAACTGGAAGTTAGTGCAATGGTGCCAGTAGATGAACTTGCAGATCCTATGGTCAAGCTGTTGTTATTATTCTGATACTTTGTTCACAAGTCCCTAGACTACGTACTCTAGCAGAAAAAAAAAAAAAGTCCTCACAGCGTGCTTGTGCCTCAAGGAACAGCACTTGCTGACATTTGAACAGTGGTCACTATCTGTTGATGCTTTAGCTCACTACTGGCACAGACACAGGTAAAAGGTCCTCTTACATTCACCATTATTAGAACAGTTTGTGAATCAAACAATATCAACTGGCATCTGAACCTAGCTTTTGCTCAAGAAACTTATCCCTGCCATAGCCCCAGGAAAGGAGCTGAAAATGTGTCAGCATAGAGACAAGGTTCCTTGCCTGAAAGGAAGCCCTACTGCAGGTAGGGGGAACCAGGAATTACTGCTCTAGTGAAAGTGTTACATGTCACTTTCCCAAGTCTTTTCAATAGGCCTATCACACAAACTTCAGTAAAAGGAAACATTTATGGTCTAGTAGTCAACGTTTTCTCTACTTCCACAGCCAACTCTAACTGCTGTTGTCAGCTGTGCTGACAGTCAAGTATCTCACTTTCATTTTGGGCAATTATTTGGTATCTTGCAATAACCAGTGGCTATAATTAACATTCTTATTAACCAGCTTTCTAGGAAAGGATGTTGACAGCTGAAGATGGGACACAGCCATTAATAAGCATGCAGCCTTCTTTATTTACAAATGTTTCCTGAATTCCACAATTTTTCCCCGTGGTGCTCAAGAATTATGCAATGAGTATTTCCTGCATTTTCCCTTCCTCCAAGAGAATCACATAATATAAGCACATCAAAGCTGTTGGCTATAAGGAATTAGAAAGTGATCACCCTATGGAGGGTCACCCTTTCTATGAATACTACTAGTAAGGCAATAAGTATGAGAGTTTCCTCAATATGTAATTGCTTACTCTTCATCTCAGCAGGTTTTTCTTTACTTAATCATCAGCAAAACAACCCATGTAAATTACAGAACAGTCTAGTTGTTTGATCATTCCCTTTCTTTGTGTTAGCCCTTTGATATTTAACCTCCCATCTCAGTCAGCTTTACAAGGATGTTTTCCAGAGAAACAGTATGTCTTGTTTGATGTTGTATTAATCATTTGAAGGGAATATGTATGTTGCTAGGCTGTCAGTAAGTGTATGCATAGGAAAACAGGCCCGGGCGTGGGCCACAATGACTCCTTTCTGCCACAGACCAGGAGCCCTTCATCTCTATTGATCTAGGGAGCAGGTCAGATATGATGGCTACTATAACAGACATTTCTTGAATACAAAAAAGCGTCTTTGCAGTCACACCAGCTAATCAGTCTGAAACTCTCGATTTTATTTGGCTTTAAAATGCTGTTCAATAACAGCACAATATGGCTGACATGCTAGAAGAAAGGCTAAAACTTCATCTTTCCCAAGTCATGACAGACATGCAAATTAGCATCTGACCAGAGATGGTTACCTCTTTGGGCAAACTCCAACTGTCTTTTCATGTACTAAGTAAAGCAACAACTAACTCAAGGTAAATAAAACACTTGGATATCTAAAAAAAAAAAAAAATTTAGAAGGCTTTGCAGTAAGCAATGGGCTATGCTGTCCTGTTGTACTCTGCAAATGTTTTTCTTTTCACCCAGCTTGTGAGAGAGCAAGTGAATTGCATGTTAACTATAGCCTATTTAACTTTTTTTTTTTCCTCTATAGTCCATTTCCCTGTTATTTTCTATGATCAGAAAAAGAGCAAATGGTGGTGAACTGTGTGCAAGATGATGTTGAGAATTAGTAAGTTAGGATCCATCTGGATTCAGGTAAAGGGTAGAAACTTTCACAGGAACAAAAGAAAGACAATACTTCCACATGTCCCTGTTCCTGTGGCACCTTATCCAGCCTGACCTGAGAAGTAAAACTTCTAAACCCACCATAATGGAAAATTAATAACCTTATACATATGCATGGTTACATTGGAGTTAAAATAATACTTAAAATAACATTGAAAATTAAATTTTATGGAACAATTTCAAAAGAAGGAAATCCTAACAGAATGCATGTTCTTTTCAACAGCAGAATAAGCTTTTACTCAGAGATACACAACACTGTAAAACTGCTCAGAGTTTAAGGTATGTAAGTTATGTGGCAAATATTACAGGGATCTTAGTTTCTATCCTGCTTCTTGGGATGAAAAGGAATGTTTAACTGTTTGGCTCCTGCAGTTTTCGAATGAAAGTCCAGTGCTTCATTAATACCGATCTCTTTTCTTCTAATGCTACTATACACACTCTCTTTTGGAGTTTCAGGAAAATCAGAAATTATCACATCAAGGGTCAGCAGTCCACCAGGGAAAATTCAGTCCTTAACTAGTGCAGAATTGCTGCAGCTTTTGCAAACATCCCAGATGAGGCAAGTGAGTGTTTTCCCTCCTCCATTTCCTCCTGTGTTTCTTGCTGATTTTATTTAATCAGCTTAGAAGACTTCCTTAGTTTTCCTGTGGTGCCATACACTATCCTAGACATCAAAAAGGTTTCTATACTGCTGCTATATTTATACAGAGGGAATAAAAGAATAACAATGATTTCTCCATGTTGTACAATGTCCAGTCTGGAACAGTCTGGGGGTGTCTGCTTAAATTTCTCTAAAGATATTCTGGTTAAGCTCCATTCTGAAGTTACTGGCAACACTCTCACTTACTTTGATTGCAGCAGTAGCATTAAAAGAAGAAGGTGACCCATAAAGATGGAAATGACAGAGATGTTCAAGTTACTGAACAGCAGAAATCAGAACCACTGAGGAATGAATAGATTGTTCCTGCCAATGGCAAGCAATAAATAAAAAAAGTCTGACTCAAACCCCCAGGATAAATAAAAAAATTGTTTTCAAAAGAATGATATTAAAAAAAAAAAAAGTAACAAACACAGCATTTTTATTATCATCTTTTGGCTTCATAGCCTCTGTAGCTTGTGCAGTTTGAAAGTTTTTCTTTTTTTGGCAATCCCAAGTCCTAAAGAACATTTATTTTTTGTTCCAAATGAGATATAAGTTTTCCTAGAACCATATGATGCTAAAAATGTGATGTCTGAAAAAAAAGGAAAGAGGTGGAAGTGCTAAAAATGTGTTTTCTTCAGGGTTGAGGACAACAGAAATCCGATGACACGCAGTGGGAAGGCCACCACACTCATCTGTGTTTCCAGCCTCACTGCAGAATGGATGACCAAACATCATTAATTCTGAGTATTTATTTTTTTTTTGGCTACTGTACCTTTGCACAATGAGTTGATTTAAGCATGTAGGAATCTTGATGCTAATCCAAACATGACTTTAGTCTCATGTAGCCTTCTAGCTTGCACATCTTATCTCCACTAAAACAAAGTATCATTCAGTGCCTAAAAAAAAAATCATTAAAATAAATCAATAAACTCATCAGAATTGTCAGGGATTACTGCTCCACTTAGTCTGAAGTATCATTTCTCTCTGACTGCTGCTTCTGGCTCTGATCCTTTGCACAACTCTTGTGGCCAAGACCTATTCAACTTTCTTACTTTGAGTGAAGCTGTGCAGGGAATTTGCCTTCACTATATTGTAAAGCAAAATTGAATAATTTTATCCAATTTACTGCTTTAATGTAATTAGTTAATTGATTTGATTAAATAATTTAATCTGGCCTCCCCTGTGCCTCCTTTAAAGATAAGAGCAGGATAGAACACTCCTAGTACAGAGCAAAGCCAGTTGTATGTTTCTGAAGCATGGTTTTTGTTTTGATATGATTACAAATTTGTAATTCTATGTTTCTCTTCTTTACAATAAACTAATCTCATGTCTGTAAGGACAAGGACCCATCTAAGAAGGCACAAAACCATACAAAGCTGAAATTTCAGCCATTCACAGCTTTGCAGCCCTCCTTACAAAGACAGTGGCTGGTCTCTCCTGCATGAGAAAGGTTTCTCACCTCATGCTGCATCATATAGTGAGTTTGGTGAGGATTCTACTCTTGTACTTGTCTTGATAAGGCAGAGGGATAAGAGTGAGATAGAAGAGTTGTTTCTTCTCCCAAACAACAGAAAAGACCTGCTGTCTTCTTACTATGTGCCATCAAGGTTGGGGACATTGGTATTGCTACTAAAGCTTTGCATCTCATAATGTCCTTAAGGTCCTTGGACATGCTGTTAATGAAGGGCCTCCGGAACAGTTAACTTGCTTAAGGTAAATACAGTAATATGTTTTTACTGTACTTCCAGATTACCGCCCCTACTCCTTGGGTGTCCAAGAGTTCATTGTGGTTGGCCTGACAAACTAAACTCAGGAATTAACCAGGAGCATTTCTGTATAGAAATGGACTTTGTTAAAAAATCAGTTTGTTCAGCTAGCTGGAGTAACTAAACATGTGAGCCTGACCCCCAAGCTTGAATATTCTCACAGCAAAATCCATCATGCTGAGGAATGTTGCCTGTGGCTATGGTTTGAATGAACAGAACCATCCCCTGGAAAAGAGGCATTTCTCCAGTCTTCAAATGAGCATGTAAAACACAGGAAAATGGTTCAGCATGCCAAACAAGCTGCTATTTGAGCAGTGAAATTTTACTGTTTTATCATTAGTACATTTGGCCACACAGATATTATCAGCTTCTTAACTCCCAGTTACTGCTCTGGTTTCAGCCCTGTTAATCTTGTTACAGTTCAGTTAGGTTGGACAAACAAGACAGAAAGCAGTCACAGAAGCAGCTGAAAAAATTTTCACTCAGATACACTGGAAGTCCAATCAGGTGAGCTGAAAGGAGCTTCCTGAGTGGGGAAGCATTAGTGGCAGACAAGGGACGTGTCATAGGTCTGCCCTGTGAAAGCCAAGTATGCTGAACTGCCCCTAAATTAGGTGAAAATAACAGTAGTGACCATAAATGCACTTTTTTTAAAGCTTTCTGTTATAAAACCAGTGACACCAACCCTCCTGGAAGAAACTCTGCTGTCAATATAAAAACCTTTGTCCCATCAACATTCAGCTGCAGCACTAGAGCACACACGGCTATGAGCTGTTAAAACACCCAGAGGTTGCCAAGCTGCTGCAGAACATTTCATAGACTCATAGTATGCTCTGGGTTGAAAGGGACCTTAAAGATCATCTAGTTCTGATCCACCTGCCATGGGCAGGGACACTTCCCTCCCAGCTGGTCTTGAACACCTCCAGTGATGAAGCACCCACAGCTTCCCTGGGTAACTTGTGCCAGTGTCTCACCATCCTCAGAGTGAAGAACTACTTTTGCCTCTAGGAGAGTTACAGGACAGAAATGATGCACTAACAGAAGCTGCTCCATTCCTGGGGTGCATGATAAGTGCTGATTTTCATCTACAAAGAAATGGTTCTGAGCATTGCATCCACCAGCTCACCTCTTTTCCTGAGTTACAGTTCTGCAATGGGGACACCTTGAAGATAAGTTGGTTCACCCTCTGGATACACTTAAATTTTCTGAAACTGTCAGGAAGACAACTTTAGGAACAGAATAGGCAGCATGCTTGAGGCGCAGGGACTTCTGCATTCTGGACTTTCTTCTTCCAATAGGCTGAGGAAATTCAGTTGAAGAATTCAGTACCTCGATTACACCACTGGAAGGGGACAGGCAGAACCAAATATACAATACACTGGGGTTTCCATTTTAATGGATTTATAGTAAGTCTGTAGGCTAGCACAGTCATGGTAGGGTAAAGAAATGCCCCCAAAGCTTCGTATGAGGTACAGGATTTCTACTTATTGTCTGCAGGCACTGCATATTGCAAAGCTGCTGCTTGTCTAGATACAAGGCCATGACTAACTGATGATTATTTAGCTTAACTCATGCTCTCATCAAATTCACTACTTCCATAAGTAAGCTCTCAAATGACCTAGCTCATGTAGACAAACCTGGACAATTACTGACATAGCTGAGATAATTCAACACTTTTAGCAGAAAGGCTCAAAGAAATACAAGGACACTTGAAGTCCTACCAACTGGCCTTAATGATGTTTTATCTGGAGTCACAGACAGTGTATTTTTTTGGCTCCATAAAACAAGACTTTCAGAAACTGTTCCATGTGGCATGTCTTTGGTCCTTGTTTTGATAAGAAAAGATTAAGGGACTTGCCCAGACAAGTATCAAGAGATGGTTGGAACTACCTGTATTTATGAGAGTTCCCAATGCACTTAGACAATCCTGACACTATTGTCTTTCTCTAGTATCTTAATTTTGCCAGTATTTGCATTAAATGTCTCATAAATTTTGGTCAGAATCTTGACTACAGTTAGAATCTAGAAATACTTGCTGCGTGCAGTTGTTGCCATCTGGGTCAACAGGATTATAAACTGTCAAATATCCATCACATATTCCATAACTTACTTATTCCATAACAACATCCATAACTCTTATTTACTTTTCAATTTGTGAGGCTTGATGATAAGTTGCCATAAAATTGAAAATCTTTGCAGCCCACAATCTCTTATTGACAACTTAAACCCACCTATCCTTCTAAACCTAAGTAAACACTAAAACCCCCTCAGTCTGTAGACCTCCAGAGTGGGTTTGGGAACACATGGAGTGCTCTAACTGAACACAGGTCCCTGTAGCTCCTCCGGCACTTCAAAAGACACATCAGTTAAAATTAAAAAAGAACTGAACAAACTGAAATCTGGTGGCCCTGCACTTCCACTAACTACAAACTCCTCTAGAAAAATGGACCATGGTGAAGAAGCAACTGTTTCACTCCCCCCTGCTTTGTCACCTGCCAGCCTCGGGGTTTCCAACAGTGCCAGCTCTACCACAGGCTTGTCAGAGCAGCACCAAGCCCAAATTAATAAAGCCCAACTGGATAGAGGTTGACACCATCAAGAACCTCTGTGTTTCGCAGGGAACTGGCTTACCATGGAGCCAGATAAGTCTCATGAGCTTATGAGCTCCGGCTGTGTAGCACAAAAACAGCTGTACAGATTATGGAGCCAGTCACACGTCTCCAAGCTTCAGCTAATATCTGTGGCATTAATAATCCGCAACACATAGATAATCAAGTGCTGAACGTATCCTGCTTCTGAATGGGTGTACAACCAACAGATCTAGTGAGGCAGTGCTGAGACAGAAGAATTCAAGAGCTCCAAGTCTAAAAGAAACTGAAAACACTTTATTTCTAGGCTGTCATCAGCTTGTTTTGCACAGAAAAACAAGACTGAAACTTATTATTTAAAGGGAGGACTTTTATTACTTATAGTCAGATTCACCTTCAGGCACAGGATCAAGAATAGAAGTCTATGAATCACTTCAGGTCTTTTCTGATGACTTGTCAGTCCTCTTTGGGTCTTAGAGTGAGACTCTCTCAAGGTGTAAGTATGCCCCTGAGGACTCCACCCTTCCTGGCACTAGACAACTTCTGAAGGTGATGAGTGCTCTTTACTTCATGGTACTGACCATTACTTGGAATTCTTTGGACTCTGCAGGACTAGCTCTCTAACTCCTGCATTTATATTTTCACTGGAAATGAATAAGTGTAATTGATTCATGCAATGCTGAACTGGAGTTAGCTTTAATAAATGCTTACTGAGCACCCTGAATATCTTCACCATGAGAAAGATGCCCTAGAGTTACTTGCCTCATGAACACAGGCATAAATATCCCTCTTGTGATAGGTAAATGTATACAAAAGTAAATTTGCTATATACTAGATTTTATTTATCACATAACAGAATAGGTTGGAATATATTAATCTTAAAATCACAGCAGTTTTAATCTAATCACCATCTTTACTTCACGCATGTACATCTACACCTACTTCAACAATTACACTGGGTGGGATTCCCCTCCACATGGTGGACATCTAGATTTAATTATCAGAATGTTGCTGTCACTAGTTGAGGTAGGTGTCTAAACTCTCACAACAGCAGAGGGGAATTTTGTCTGTACAGTTAGGGGGACCTGGGAATTATCTGGCTTTCCAGGTGCAGCTCTCCAAACCCCACTATCAACTCAAATGTTATTGCCTGTAATGGGAGACCAGATATTCACACACTAACACCTACATCCAGGTCTCTGAATCTCACCCAGGAAATGAGGTAATTTGTGTCATTTCTGAGCTATTTCTTAACCCCTTTTGCTGAAAATATATCAAAAGGCACAAATTTGAAAGAGTTCCAGGATACAATCAATCTACAGTACATACATGGGCTGAAATCTCCCTGGTGATGCCTCTTTGAGTTGTACTGAAGGATACAACTGTTGTATAACTACAAAAGGTATAGAGAAAGATGGAGAATGAAAGTCACACTGGGAATGGTTTCTTAAATTTTTGTTATTTCCCCACTTGTGTCTGGGGAGTCAGTGATCACCACAACAAAACAAGGCTAGAGATTATGTATTCTTCTGTATCTGCCTACAGGAACACACACACATACAAAAAAGCATTATTTTCCTTTCTTATAGATACATTTAAAACTCAGTACACTTTTTTCCTCATAAGGGTACAGAAAACATGTTAGTGTCCCATAATCTGCAGCTGGGAGGAAAAATATAGGCTTGTCTTCAGAAGAATCAATTATAATCCTTGATTTTAACAATATAAGCCAATACAATACTTCTGCCTTTGGAAGACTGACAATGACATAAGACTTGCAGCACTAATAATATGCATTTACTAGTTTTCTTTGTGCTGTGGGAAAGCTGTGCCTGAGTACGCAATGCTACCATGAGAGAAAGCCTGGTACAATTTTGCCTTCTAATGCTTTTTCACTTTCTCCTAGAAGCCTGATATACTGGTCAGTGTTCTGTTCCCCTTCCTCTGCTCAGCTGGGCTAAGCAAACTAAGGAAGCTGTCCAGATGCCAAATTCTGCTGTGAAGAGCTTGGGGGACAAACGATATTGCATTTTTCAGTTCACATTTAGTCTCATATTCCATTTGCCATTTTTATATCTCCCACAGCTTTCTATAAAGATAAAAAGGCAACTGGGAAGAGAATAAAAAGGAAAAGGTTTAAAGTGTTTAAAGTTTGGGAAACTTTGATCAGGAAAAATGTGACAAGAGTGAAGAGAGAAGGGAGGCAGTGAAACAAATGGCACAGATGGGAGAAAGGCATGTCCAATCTGTGCTGATTAAGTTAATCAGGTTCAGTTACACTCCTGCAAGGACACTTCTGGGAACTGTGACATGTACGTGAACAAATGAACGATTTCCAACAGTACTCAAGCCACTATAGCATGAACCAATATGCTTTTCAGTAAGCATGCAACAAATCACATCAGTACCCTTTCAGAGAATTTAGGAGCTTAACTTCAGAAAAGCAATTAAGATAATCCATACCTATTGTGATGCACAGCTAAAGATGCCTGAAGATCCTTGGAGACCTAATGCAAGGGTTCTGGGTCTGCTCAGTTGTCACCCTGTCTTTGCTGTACTAATTGCCTAAGATTCTGCCTTTAGCTAAAGCTGTTTGGGAGATGCAAAATAGGCTTAAGTCTCCAAAGGAGTTCAATTTGTGAGGCACATATTTGCCATGGAAAATTTATGGGGTGTTGGGAATCCACCACAAAACCAGAAGTCTGAGATTCAAGCCCTCCTCCTTACAATGACATCTGGAGCTCCAGTTCCAATTCCAGGAGAGTTCCCCAATCACCAGACAATAGTCACAAAAGGTTCAGTCTATCATTCCTAGGAAAGCTACTGCAGGCAAGATCTGCATGCTGGGGAGGAGGAGGAAGAGGAGGGGGACTTGGCTCTGCAGGTTAGATCACTTGATGTGGGGACAGAGTGCTGGCATTCTTGAGACCTTTCTGCTCTTTATCAAATGGCAATTTTGGGATAACATATAACTGGTCTGGGAGCAAGCACTGAGGCTAAGGACATGAATCAGGCTCCAAGTATGTGCTTCCCAGAGGAGTCTGACTGCAGCCTGACCTAGGTCCCTTCATTTGTGGAGGTATCCCTTTGCCATCCCTTGTAAGCTGTTTCCATTTCCCCTTCCTCAGGTCAGTCTAGGAGAAAAAAAAAAAAAAAGTTCTACCACTCAGAGGGCAAGCGTCTGATAATACTCAGCAAATTCTTTTTCCAGGGCATCATAGCCTTAACTCCTTTTGTCACCTTTTGCTTTAGAGAACAGAACATTGCTCCAAGTGTTCCTCATCACTCACGCACACAGAATAAGCCATGCAAAGTCTAGGGCTGACTGGGTGTGGTGGTTTAAACCATTTTTATTGT
>NW_008620064.1:0-3239 GCF_000691845.1 Merops nubicus | reverse complement strand
AGGTGCGGAGCAGCGAGCGGGGTGCGAGCAGAGCCCGCTGTCTCGCGGCACTCAGCAACAGCCTGGGAGGGGAGGGCAAGGGAGCAGACCCGTCACTCTCTGCCTGCTTGTGGGTACTCTCAGAGCTGACCCCCTAGGACCAGCCTCACTTGAGGCAAGTCGTGTACAGACACAGGAGATGGAGCGATGATGAATTTCTGGACATTTTTTGACTTCTCAGACTTTAAAGATAAAGGGCCAGATCTGATTTCTAGTGAGGAGGTCTGCTGGCTCAGCTGTGACATAGACTTCCAGGCCCGCACCCAGAAACATGAAAGACCCCCAGTCTGGGTCCCCAGGCTGCAGGGCTGACCCCCATGCATGGGCGTTGCCGCTGGGAAGGCCAGGCCTGCGCTGTGGCTCAGACACCATAGAATCCTGCCAGGCCCAGAAGCATCCAGACAAAAATGGGAAACAAAACTGGGGGCCCATGACAGAAAGTTTTACCCTGGGACTAATACTTGCATGTCACATCTCATAGCCTTTCCTATCCATGTACTGGAGGACTCACGGCAGCAACAGAGCTTCCTGTCTGCTCTTCAGGGTTTCTTTTTTTCATCCATTAGCTTTGCATCAGTCAGTTACTCTGTAAAAGTCAGAGTAGGATGAAAAAAGCAGGGAGAGTGGCAGAGGGAATGACAGCAAGGAGAAACTCAGGGCTGGCAAACTACTGTTAGCAAAGGGATTGTTACATTTCTCTGATGCATAGAGAAATTCTAATGGATAATAAAGAAAGCAAAAAAGTTCACCGCTGGTCTAGCACTGTGTCATGCGTGCTGGGAGTTACATCTCAGAAGGGCAGTTAGCTTGATCCGTGGGCATCATCTTGTCAGTGTCAATCTTGTAGGACTGGAGAACGCTCTTCAGGTGTTCCACGGTTTCTGGGTGCATCTCAGGAGCTCTTGATAAAATCCAGGCATAGTCAATGTGGAAGAGCCAGAGGATGTTGGTGCAGGAGTATACCAGTGAGTAGTTTTCATAGTCAGTGGAGACAACCCAGTAGGGGGCAGAAGGCATGACTAGGAGAAAGAAAGACACTGTGTACACCATGGGTAACTGACTCTGGACTGCTTGGCAGCACTAGAGCCATGGCTCCTGGAGCTATTCCCACGTTGGCTTCTCCTGAGCCACGTAAGTGTGGTCGGTACAGTGAGCTATAATTTATAAAAGTCTGTCAGGACTCCTTGGTCTTCCCATGGGGACTCAAGAAAGCCACAAAGCCATGACTAGGAAGGTCTTGCTGGAAAGTTAACACTACAATGTGAATAGCTTGTCTGGGCCACCAACAACCTGCCCAGCTTGTACCCATGTGAGGGTGCTTGCTGGTGGGAAGGAGCCCCAGGGCTGGGAGCTGACGCTGGTGATCTGAGGAGCAGGAGCCACCACCTCCCTCTCCACCACCCCCTGCTCCCCACAGCCAGCTGGAGCCCAGATGGTGAGAATCAGTTTGGCTCAGAGCATCTCACCAGCACCAGCCATGCAGGCCAAATTCTGTTCTCTGTCAGGCTGCTAAGCCCAGAACATCTGCTCTGATGAAGGACAGCCACTCCACCTTCAAACCATCAGGCTGGAAGCAGACTGGGGTGCAGCGGGCAGGCCTGCGTGCCCCGGGATTGTTTTCTGAGGCACTCAGGAATGCTGGGCGCTGTTCTCTGGGGCTCCCATCCAGTGAGGGTGACTGGGGTTGCACGCTCTGCGGCCGAAACGGCTGTGGGCAGTGCCTGAGCAGCACATAATGAAGTCTGGCTGTGCTCATGAACAGTAATTGTCCTTTGCAAATACCCCTGCTCCACCCATTTCTCCAAATAACTGGTCTGTGTGAGTGCTGTGACACAGCCAGGAAAAGCCCGGGAGCAGAAAGCAAAGGGAGCCAAGAGGGGACTGCTGCTCACTTCCCCAGTGCTGCTGGGGGAGGGAGGTGCTCTGCCACACGGGTGAAATGCAGGGCGCCTTGGCAGGCCCCTGGCGTGCCTTACATTGACAAGGGGAGAGAAAGCAAACCCCCACATTATTAATGGTTGTTAAAAGGTGCTTAAAAGCAGAAGCAGAGTGGACTAGTAACTATACCACAGTGTTCAGAAAACCAAGCCTACCCCTGGGCCTTGCAGTGGCTGTGGGGCTGCCTCCCCCACCTCCCCCTTCCTGTCCTCATCTCTAAAACAACCTGGAGGGACCCAAGCACTGCTGATCTTTCTTGCTTGGTCATCAGTTGGTGAAGAGTGCTCCACCACTGCAGGGGCTGTTGCTGTAAATGGTGTATAAATATCACCAAACCACAGCCTGCTGGTCACGACATCTGTCCTGACCCCTTGCCATTGTCCCACCAGGCTGCGCTGAAGCCACCGGGGCAGCTTGGGCTCTTGTGGCTGGCTTTGTAGCCCGAGGGCAGGGCGGCGGTGCCTGCCTTGTGCAGGCGCTGCCCTCCTGCACTGCCGGTCAGCGGGCACCAGGGAGCCTCCCAGCCACACACACACTTACACCAGTTGAAGCGGACACCCAGCTTGGCCGGCTCCTTCACATCCATGTGCATGATTTCTCCTTCCACTTCATTGACCTTGCCATTGGAACTAAGGGGAGTATGACAAGGTGAGAAATGAAATCAGGTGAGCTTGAAATCACTTTTTTGTTGTTGTTGTTTCCACTAAATCATTGCTCCGGATGCATCCAGCTGCCAGGAGGTGGCCAAAACACATACCAGCTAACCACAGAATCTCTGGAGGGACACCTCGCCCTGGGGACAGTTTCAGCAGCACCCAGGGCACACCAGGTCCTGGGCCAGGTGCAGGGGGGCAATTGCTCTCCCAGGTCGAACCAGGGACAGTGAGAGAGAATAGGGAGAGCAAGACCCCTCTGCACAGGATGGGAGGATCCCAGCACTGAGCTCAGATGTGGCAGGGAGCAGCTCAGCTCCTGGTTGTGGGATGCACGTGTCCAGGTTGGCTTAGTCACCTGCGTTTCTTTCAGTTCATGTCACATTCCTGTGCACACAGATTACCTGTCCCTGATTGGGAAGCTGTGGTTTGTTTCACTGCTGGTTCAGAGCACTGTCCTGCTGGCAGCGAGCCCTACAACTCCAGCTGCCCAACTCGCACTGCCTGTCCTGTAATTGCATTTTTCCCTGGATGCCTCAAGACCTGCATGCTGCCTGTGGGGCAGGAAAGTTTTACACTTCTCTGTGAAACAGGAACACCCAAGGATGC
>NW_008620063.1:10411-17734 GCF_000691845.1 Merops nubicus | reverse complement strand
ATATAATTTTATCTTTAATATAATTGTTTTATTCATTTTGCCCCACATTTGGTTAGCATTTCTGGCAGCTGCTGAGCACCGAGCTGAAAACCCTGAAGCCTCAGTCAGAGGGTCCACGATTTCAAGTGTAACCTGGGGATTATTTCCCCAGGTTTTATTTGGATTCTTTTCCCCCACTTCTCATCTCAGAGTGTGACTACCTTGAGCAGCACATGTCCCTGTGGAATGGCACTGGTGGCCTCCATCCTTTGCAAGGTCCAAGCACTAACTCCTGCTGCAGATTGTTGCCTTACATGTGATATCAGTGTCAGACTCTCCCTTATGCCACAGCTGTGTGGCTTCCAGAAAAGCCTTAGCTGGGGAACTTTGTCCAGAGCTTCCTGGCAATCCAAGAAGACTCCAGAATGTGGACAGCTTGGTCTCTGTTAGTCTGGGCTGCAGCTTCCTCTGCTGATCATCTGGATTCTCTGCAGTGCACGTGTGCTCACAGAGCAAACACATCTCCTGGAGCACCTGACTTGGCCACTCAGGACTCCTCCCAAGCTCTGGGGCTGTGACTCTGCTCCAATTCATGTTGCAGTGTGGCTTTTGGTGGGGTGGAATGACAACTTTGGGTAACAGAAGTCCTGGCTCTGCAGGGAGTGCCCAATGGCAGCTCCTATGGATGGCTAGGCACCAATTTAGGAAACATTTCTTGTAGTCTAAATCACCTCACCCCACATTTGTGATCCTGCTGTCCTGTTGCCTCTTCTCATTGAAGCTGGGCTGCTTTCCCAGCTATAGTCTATCCTAGCTGGGGAAATTCCTGCCAAAAGCCACTGCCACACAGTTTCTCTTGATGTTTTTGGCAAGGAGTTCACTCGATTGGCTAATTTTCTTTGTGTGGCTGAATATGAACCCACGACTTCTTGGCACTTTACATGAAATGCTATTTTTTGTTTAAATTCTCCTTGCCATGACCTCTCTAGGAAACCCTCAGGTCCCATCAGGAGGCCAGAAGTGCTGCCCACACTCAAAGCATGGGCAGATGGAGTCGGTGTCCAAGCTGAACCCCAAAGTCCTGAGGAAATTAAGCTGGGGGATTATTCTAACGAGTGCTTTTCTTTGAAGTTCCTATAATTAGGAAATCATCCATCTTTCAGTGGGTTTATTAGTGCTGACAGCTTCCTTGGGGCTGCAGACAGGCCGAGCCTTGAGCTATTGCCTTGTTCTGCAAAAATCTGGGAGCATTGCCCCTCACTTCAGTTTCTCTACACTGAAGGACATTTTCCTTCTCCAAAGGTCCCAGCTGGGAGCCAAGGGAGAGGAATGGGATCCTGAACATGGAAAAACACACATGAAAACAGTCAAAATAAGCCAGAATTAGCTGGGTCAACACCCACACAGTGAAAAGTCCCTCAGGAGAAGGTCTGACAACAGGAGACACTTTGCTGCAATGGTCTGCAGAGACCACTCCCATCTTCAGAAAGCACCTGGGAAAAAGGAAAGAAGATTTATTTTTTAATTTTTTAGGGCTTCACAAGTGTTGGGGTTTTTTTTCTGAATAGTCTTTTAACTTGCCTTAATTGAAGAGAATTTTTTTAAAAGTAAGAGAAATTAAACCACCTTCTTTCCATGGGTCACAGTAGTCATGAAAAATAACATATATTGAATATTTAAATATATTGAAACATTTATTCAATAAATAACCTGTTCCAGGGCAAATTGTTCCTTTAAATAGAATTATGCAAGACATAATGTATGACATCAGAAGTGTGTATATATAAAACATGAATAATCATAAGGAAAATCTATCAGATAAAGCCTCAAGCTGGTCAAAAACTTCAGAAACGTGCAGAATTATTTGAGGTTTTGGGGTTTTGGTCACCTGCCTAACAAAATCTAACCAAAGAGAGAGGACAAGGGCTGGTGGTGTTTCTAAACAACGATCTCTTCTTTTGGGTGCATTTCAGAAAATTTCTAAAATAGTGGAAATGAAGCTTTGAATATTTTTGAAAAAATCTAATTCTAAGAAAAGAATTGTAAGCAAATTCATTTATTCATCAGAAGATGACTTCAGCCCTGGAAGGTGCCTATAAATGACAGATCAATATAACCTCATTGGGCATCTGCATCTTCCTGCAGTGATGTTTGCTGTTCAATTATCCTCACTTTTAATTAAACACCATTTCTTCTGCACTGTTGGCTTTTAGAATTCCTCTTTCCCCTAGAAGCTGAACTCTGAATACACTGATGTTCACTCATATGCCTGATGCTTATTCTAAGGCCTTATTATGTAGAACTAGCTGGAAAAATACTTCTTAAAGAGTGCCATTAATCTCCACAATCACCCTGTACTTTCCTAGGATTTTTTTTCTTCATCTCTCTCTTTCATCAGACAGAAATCTGGAGTCTGAAAAATGTTGATCTTCACTCCAGGATATTTACAGCTCCTTGATGGAAAAACACTCTTTTTTTTTCCTTCCTTTCTGCAAAACCTTGTGGTGAAGAGTGATGAAGAATGGGAGAACCTCCCCTCCCACAGTCACAAATGCTTCTCTTCCCTATAGTCAGGAGATAATGAACTATATTTGGAAATGAATGATTAATTTGGAAGTGAGTGATCCTGTTTTATTCTTATTTGGGATGATGGTTTTGCTCCCAGCCTGTTGATGAAGAACCATAACTGACTGTTGTCTTGGTAACCTTTGCAAACATTTTTTACCCTTTACCCTCCAGGCTGGGCCTGTAAAAAAATGGCATTTTCTCTTTAAATCTGTATTTTTAACCATTTTTAAGTGCTCTGCAGAATCCACACCAGCAGCTCTGGTGGGGTGGCATTGAACATCTAGCCCCGTGTGCCTCTGGGCAGCTTTTTGGTTGATTTGGTGATTTATCTTGTTTAATATTAAGAGCTAGCCAAGAAACTTTTGCTGCTGGTCCTGTGCCAGCAACCCACCACTCTGTGCTGGACCCCTCCTGCTCATCTCCAGCATCTCCACAGCCTTGGGGTGTCAGTTAGAGCACCTAAAAACAACCAGCAGTTTGGGTCATGACTTTGCCTCGTGGGTTTTTTGTGCCTTAGAGGAGGAGATGAAACGCAGGCTTGGTTTGTATGTACAGTTAGGAGAGTTCTGTCTCTCCCCGAGTCTTTTTCACTCTCTCCTTCCAAGGAGAAGAGCAAAGGGAAGGAAGGGAAGGCTGGTGGTGCAGCCTAGGAAGGAGGCTGCTGCCCTCTCATGGTTCCCGAGGCGAACAGCCAGGAGGAAAGTGGTTGGTGGGCAGCTGAGAGGATTCCTCTGATTCTCCAGCAGTTGTTTTCCTGCAGAGGAGCAGAGCCCAGCTCCTGGAGCAGACTGAGCAGAACCCAGCTCCTGGAAGAGGCTGAGCAGAACCCCCAGCTCCTGGAAGAGGCTGAGCAGAACCCCCTGCAGAGGAGCAGAGCCCAGCTCCTGGAACAGGCTGAGCAGAACCCAGCTCCTGGAGCAGACTGAGCAGAACCTCCCAAGTCTGAACATCCTCAGTTATTCCAGGGAATGCTGTTTGGTGGGGTCTGATTTCCCTTTTTTACAGTTTTTCTTCTGAGAGGTCATTTGGATGTGTTTTGAGCACCACAGTGACTGCTCCTGCAGCACCAGTAGCCTGTTAATGCCCGGAGTTCATTGCCCTGAGGTAACTGGGAGCATCAGGGTCACTTAGAGCAATAACTGTCACCACCAGCTACACCCTGTCACCTAGAAACAGGAGTGTCCAGTCCTCTCTGCTTCTGAGGAGCAGCTGAGGGAGCTGGGGGTGCTGAGCCTGGAGCAAAGGAGGCTCAGGGGAGACCTTCTGGCTCTGCACAGCTCCTGACAGGAGCCTGGAGCCAGGGGGGGGTCGGGCTCTGCTCCCAGGGGACAAGCCATAGAAGAGGAAACAGCCTCAAGTTGCACCAGGGGAAGTTGAGGTTGGATATTAAGAAAAAAAAGTCTTCCCCAAAAGGGTTGCCCAGGGCTGTGCCAGGCTGCCCAGGGCAGTGGTGGAGTCCCCACCCCTGGAGGGGTTTCCAAGCTGTGGAGATGTGGTGTGAGGGACACGGGGCAGTGGGGACCTGGCAGTGCTGGGGGCACTCTTGGATTTGGTGACCTTAAAGGTCTTTTCCAACCACAATAATTCTATGATCTGTAGTTGCTTTATTAAAAAGGATAAAGAAAAAAGGAAAGTCAAAGAGCCTGGGCAGGAGCAACCCCGTGGTGTCTGAGTGGAGCCACTGCCCTTGGTTTAAGCCCCTTTGCCTGGCAGTGTCCAAATGCTGCTGCCCCATCTCCTCCTTGGCCCTTCTGTAGGGTGGCTGAAGCTTTAGTGCAGTGGGGAGCAGCCCTGGAGGGGTTTTAAAGCACCATGCACAGCTCACTGGGCTCAGTGTGGAGCTGTGCCCCTCGAGGGCAGAGCTGTGAAGTGTCCAAGGCCAGGCTGGATGGGGCTCTGAGCAACCTGCTCTAGTGGGAGGTGTCCCTGCCCATGGCAGGGGGGTGGAACTCCATCTTTCAGGTCCTTCTAGCTCAAACCATTCTATGATTTCACACCCCATGGGACAACCACCCCAGCAGAAGGCTGCTTCCCTGCCCCGTGGTGGTCCTGGCTTCAGGTTCTCCTCCCTCCCCAGGCATTGAGGATCTCCTGTGTCTTCCAAGGCAAAGTTGCCTTCATTCAGCATTTCTGCAGCTGTGGGATTTGGTGGAACTTTGATCCAGCGTGAAACTTCTTGAGTGAAGGATGAAGGTAGGAAAGAAAGCTGGGAGGCAGAGCTGCTGCTTGCCCCTGCTGCTGGTTCCATCCTCAGGAGCCCAGCTCAGAGCTGGGACCTCAGATGCTGGAGGGAGGAGGGTTCATCTTTCAGCTGCTTTCAGCCTGGGTCCTTCCCTTGGCCTGGGCAGTCAGAGCTCCTGCTGAGGAGCAGCAGGCTTCCACTCCTGGCCAGTGATGAATGTGTAACATTACCCCAGGTTTAGATAAGATGGGAGCTGATTTTTCTTTCAAGAATGCATCAAGCTGACAGTACAAGGGGTTATTTTTTCCTTTTACCTAAGGGGAAACTGCCAGAATTTGTCCTCATGAGGAGGATAAGAGCCCTGAACACAGCTCCATTCATTTCCAAGGCTGTCTGGTTGGCAAGAGCCAGACCAGCTCCTTTTTGATATCCTAAAACCTAGATGCCAGCTTGGATTATGTTGCATCCTTTTCTTTTTTTTCATTCTTTTCTTTTTTTTCCCCCCTTCCTCTGGTAGAAGTGGCTGTAACCAGAAACTTCAGCTCTTCCTGAGGAAACCTGAAGGGTTTGGCTTTGTTCATCCCAGGGGTTGGCCTCCCAGACCCAGCCCTGTCCTGGGTGGCTCCTGTGCAGTCTGCTCTCTTCTCAGGAGATGGGTAGAATCACACAAGTGTTTTGGTTGGAAGAGACCATTAAGGTCATTAAGGGGAACCATCCCCCAGCCCTGCCAGGTCCCCACTGCCCCGTGTCCCTCACACCACATCTCCACAGCTTGGGAACCCCTCCAGGGGTGGGGACTCCACCACGGCCCTGGGCAGCCTGTTCCAGGGCTTCACCATCCTTTTGGGGAAGACATTTTTCCTAATATCCAACCTAAACCTCCTCTGGTGCAACTTGAAGCCATTTCTTCTTGTCCTATCATTTGCTAATTGTGAGAAGAGCCCGACCCCCCCCTGGCTCCAGGCTCCTGTCAGGAGCTGTGCAGAGCCAGAAGGTCTCCTCTGAGCCTCCTTTGCTCCAGGCTCAGCACCCCCAGCTCCCTCAGCTGCTCCTCCCCACACTTGGGCTCTAGGGTAACTCCAGAGGTCTCATATTTTGTAATTTGGAGCAGATGCTTCCAAATCCAGGAGGATTCCTCATAACCAGCCTCCCATGGTCTCATTAGAGAACAATCCCCACATCTCTCAGCACATCACCACCACTTTGCAGGGCTGCAGCAGCATTTGGGGAAACACAGGGAGAGAAGTTTGTGGCAACTCGTGGAGCTGCTGGAGCGTGTCCAGAGAAGAGCCACGAGAATGATCCGAGGGCTGGAGCAGCTCTGCTGTGAGGACAGACTGAGAGAGTTGGGGCTGTTCAGTCTGGAGAAGAGAAGGCTCCCAGGTGACCTTATTGTGGCCTTCCAGTATCTTAGGGGGGCTACAAGAAAGCTGGGGAGGGACTTTTTAGGATCTCAAGTAACAACAGAACTAGAGGGAATGGGGCAAAGCTGGCAGTGGGCAGATTCAGGCTGGATGTGAGGAAGAAGTTCTTCCCCAGGAGAGTGGTGAGACCCTGGGATGGGTTGCCCAGGGAGGGGGTTGAGGCCCCATCCCTGGGGGTCTTTAAGGCCAGGCTGGAGGAGGCTCTGGGCAGCCTGATCTAGTGGGAGGTGTCCCTGCTCATGGCAGAGGGGGTGGAACTGGGGGATCCTTGTGGTCCCTTCCAACCCTGACAGATTCTGATCTGTTTGAGCAGAGGACTTTAGAGCCCTAATGGCTCAATGGTTGGACTTGATGATCTTGAAGGTTCCTTCCAACCTAAAGGATTCTATGATTCTAACTTCCTCCATCCCCTTCCCTGCCCCACTTGCCCCTTGGGGTGTCTCTGCCCAGGCTGGCTGAGCTCTCCCACGTAGGGCTGTTTGGCAGCTCCTGGGGCACTGGGGCTCAGTGCTGTGGGGAGCTGCCTCCTTCAGCCTCCTCACTGCCTGCTAGACCTCCAGCAGCAGCAGCTGCCAAGCTGAGACCCCTCCGTGAAGTGGAAGGTGTGTAGCATAGGGCAGAGAGCTTGAAGGTCTCTTCCAACCAGAATGGTTCTGGGATTCCATGATTTTGAGCTTGAGAAGGCAAGTCCTGTCTTTAATTAGAAATAAAACATTCAGACTATCAAGGTAGCCTTGTTAACCACCTCCAACTTTGAGCACTATTTAAATTTGGGTGTTTTTTTAGTGCTGTGATGATTTTGATCTGCAGTTCACATGAAAGCAGGTGAGCTCTTGCTCCCCAGGGGCTTTCTGGAGCCAGGGATGCTTCACAGCCTCAAGTTCTTTACTGTGAGGGGGGTGAAATAATGGAACAAGTTGCCCAGAGAGGTGTTGGAGGCCCCATCCTTGGAGACATTCAAGGTCAGGCTTGATGGGGCTCTGAGCAACCTGCTCTAGGTGGGGATGTCCCTGTTCAGTGCAGGGGGGGTTGGACTGGATGAGATTTTGAGGTCTCTTCCAACTCAAATCCTTGTGATACATGCCAGCAGGTGAGCATGGAGTCCCCTGAGACTTCCAGAGAGGTTTTTAGCACAGCCACGTGGTTCAGAGAGACACAGAAGTGGGACTA
>NW_008620063.1:0-10393 GCF_000691845.1 Merops nubicus | reverse complement strand
TGCTGAGCCAAGCAGGAGCCCTGGCTCCTCCTCTACTCTTCTATTACAATGAGTTTCTCTGTGAGCAAGTGCCTGCTCTCAGTGTAACTGTGTTTTGTGCTGGATGCTGGCTGGGCACAACACTGACAGATGTCTGCTGAAGCTGTGTGAGAATTTTTTGCAGCCCAAGCAAAACTGGCAAGTGCCTGGCTCCCAGCCAGCCCTGCTGTGGAGGGTGCAGCATCCCCCAGGGCTGGACTGCAGCTTTCCAGCACTGCAGAGCAGTTCTGGGCATGGCCCTTGTCAGCAGGGGAGAGCAGATAACAGCTCTGATCTCCTTGACCTGTGCTGCCCCTGAGGTCTCAGCAACCCACGTTTATTTTTTTCAGTGCCCTCATCAGACTTTTAGTCCAATGCTTAAGCAGGATGGAGCAGCTCTCTGCTCTGGTGCCTTTCAAAGAGCACAGCTGAATACTGAGCACTTGAATCCTGAAACTTTATTTTTTTTGACATAAATAACAAGTCCCCTCTTGTGTCTTCTCACCCCCTCTCTTCAGAAATGCTTTTTTTCCTCCGTGAGCATCTCTTGCCTCACAGGACAGCTCTGAAGAGTGACTGGAAATGGTGTTGTGAAGGAAAAACAAAGCATTAAAAAAAATTTACTAGCTGCAGGGGTGAGGAGCAAAGGAGCAGAAGGTTCTGACCACCACAGGGTGAGCTCCTCCTGGGCCACGTGCACTAAACATGACTTTGCATGATGGCACCTGTCCCAAGGTCACATTCATCTGGGCAGGGCTGGAGCTCCCCACTTCTGTGCAGTTGTACAGTTGTGTGTCTTCCTGGGGGTATTAAATATTCATTCAGCCAGCCACGGGGGTGGGAATGGCCACAACTCATCACTACCAAAGCTCACTCTTTGTGTCAGGGCAAAAGGAGTCTGGTATAGTGGGTGGAAACCACCAGCCACCCCTGCTGAAGGTATGGCCTTGCTGTCAACAGAGGTCAAGGGTCTATCAGTACCCTGAAACAGCATTTTGATCATATTTCTGTAAATAAATGAACATACAGGCACTGGCCTCCTCTTCTGTAGGCTATGGACCATGTCTGCCACCCCAGCCCTGGATGAAAGCACCAAGGAGGCATGAGAAGGGGTTGGTGCTGTTGCCATTGGAGGTTTGCTGTGAAGGGGAGAGGCCACAGGTGGGTTTGTCCAAGTTCTCCCACTCCTGTCCATGAACAGAAGCCTACAACCCTGCCCCCAGTCACTGGGGTGGTGCCACAGGGGCCTGTGGAAGAAGATCCCCAAGCAGGGAAAGGAAGAACTGCAGGAGAAAATGAAGCACCAAACCTTAGGGACCATTCTCTCATCACCCTCAGGTTTCTCAGTGTTTGCACTTTCTGCCCCTCAAGATCCCAAAACACAATCAAAATAATGTCACTGATCTTCCCACTTGGACCCAAAGGGTGAAGCACAAGCTCATTCATCGTGCTGAGGGTGGAGTGTCCCTGTGGAGAGCCAGGGCAGCTGCTGGGGACCTGTCCTGGGGTCCAGAAGAATTCAGGAGGCAGAGGTGGGAACCAGCCCACCCGTGTTGCATGGGTAGGAGGGCAGGATTCCTCTGGGGAAGGTGCTGGTGGGGGTGGTATGGAGAGGAGGAACCCTTCTAGGAGCTTCATTGGGAATGGAGCAGCTCAGCTGTGATTGTCCACCTTAAACAGTCATTTTTCTTCACACTTTTTTTCAGGAGTATCCTCAAAACAGAATGACATCTTTCGGTGCATTTTGAATGGGTCTTTCCTGCTCTTTCTTCTTAGAATATCTTGCATGGTCGTAGATATATATGATGAAGGCAGAGATAATGTTCAGGAGGAGGATGAGAAGCATGAGCCAGTATGAATAGCCATAGGTGTGTGCAGATTCCACGTGTGTCTGCAGGAAAGGAAAACATCCACGAGCCAGTTCCACAGACAGCTCGTGTCCTTCCACGTTCACAGGGAACAGGATCATGGCTAGAAGGGTGAAGATGCCTAGAAAATATCAACACCAATGTTAGGGGGAGAACTGTTGTATTTATGGAGCTGCTTGTAAAGATTCTGCTTAAATTGGTTGCAATATCTGGACTAAGACAAAGATTAATCCACTATTTTTTTTTATGATTAAAATATGAGGGTGTTTGAAGGACTTTTGTCTCCCTTAATAGTATCTGCCAAGTATTTTGACATGGGTAAAAACATGCTAAAATTAATGGATTCTCACTGACTATTTTTAGATAAAGCCATTTAATGATTTGGGTGTTTTTCCCATGACATTTAGCACCTATGGGCATAATAATCACCCCTGGGGTGATTTGCAGAATTCCTGCCTGATGTGAGCCCAAATTCATGGGACAAGAAGGATCCCCACTGGATAAACCCCTGAGCAACCTGGGCTGTGGTTGGTTTCCACCAAGGGCTGGTTTTTGGCACAGGCAGCTGGTGGATGATGCTGCTGGGGACATGGCTCAAGGGAGAACAAGCTCCCAGTTTGCCAGTGGAGCATCTTTGGATCTGAAGAGCTTTTAGAGGACAAAACACCCTTGCTGAAGGACTCTGCAATCAGCTGGCTTTAAAGAAAATTTTCCAAGTTAAAGGAGTGAATAATCCTCTTGAGATGACTGGAGTCTGGGGGCTGAAGTCATCACCACAGCAAGATGAAGAGCTAGGAAGGTGCATCTGGAGCAGGAGGCTCAAAGCTACAGGTGAAGGAGGGGTGACACCTCCAGGGAGCTGTTTAACAGAGTCCACACCTCTGAGAAATCAGCATCTCCACCATTTCTTTTTCTCCTTAGGGAATGTTAAAGCTTATTTTGCTTTAGGAAAGTGCTTCTTGAAGAAGGAAATAGATTTTGCCATGACTTAGTCTTCCTAACAGCCACCACCCCCTCATATTAATGATGTGTTTCATTCAAGATGATTTTTGGCTAGACTCTAGCTTCATTCACTATTGATTAAGCCTTAGGAGATTAATTTGGGATGTAGGTAACCCAGCATCAAACAAGCATGGGCGTGTTACTCACCACATAAGGAATTCCAGGTGTAGACTCCAATAGGTCCCAAAAAAGTCTGGTAGGGATTGCTGACAGCATTAGTGCAGGTAAATCCAGAGCTCAGGAGGGAACTCAGCAGACTGAGGACCAGGATGACAATAATTGCAGTGATCGTGCTCTTTGCCTTGGTGCTTCCCAGGTTACCTGCAACTGAGACACAGAGGCTCAGCACCAGTGATCACCCTGCCCAGCACACTCCAGTGAGCCTGCATGACCTTATTAACATGGCTCTAATTACAGCTCACAGCCAGAGATGGGGCTGATCTGTACAGAATGGGGTGTAGAAGGGACAGTAGGCTTGGACACAACATGAAACCCAAATCTGAAATGGGGTGAGGGCACATTAGGCTGAAATAAGTGTGTGTCTGCTAATCCTGCAGGGACACAAACCTGCTTGGGCAGGAAACTCCTCTTCCCTAATCTTTATTGATGTGGCCAGACAGAAATTTCATGGCTAAATTGGATGATAAAACTAGGTGTTGCACTGCTCATCCTTCCTGAGGTGCTTGGTAACTCCTACAGATGTCTGCTTAAAGCTTGGCTCCAACTGTAGGGGATTTCCTCTTAATATAGCAGCAGTCCCCTCCCATGGAATAAATCTGGCGTGGTGAAAAGCTCCTTGAAGTCCAGGAGAGCTGTTAGCCAGGAGGGGCAGGTGTATTTGTAGGCCATAGTAACTCTGCATGGTCCTTCAAGGCCAGATTGGACATATATACATGGTACCTACAGCCAACCCCTCCAGGACTCTAATTTGTTTCACTAGTTTTGCCTCAATCTTTCTTATTTGCTGTGTTGCTGATAAGAAGAGAGAGAAATGTGAATGCAACAACGTTTTCAAGCTCAGTTCAAATGGATGTTGGGGCAGACAGACTCCTGTAGAAGAACTTCCTTTCTGTGCTGGAAAGGAAACTATGCAAAGGATCCAGGTAGGGCATCAGTTAGAGAAAATGTAGAAAAAAAATGTAGAAAAAAACCCCAAACAGTAAAAAATACCCAACAATGTAAAAAGAAAATAAATGCCCATAACAAGAAGAGCTGCTGGAAATGTATAAAATAAGAGGGAAGCTCTCAGTTTCATTTAATACTGCTGGTAGAAGTTAATTTCTGTTTGAGGAAGTGGCAGGTGAGGATGTGGTAGGGAAATGAGATGTAAATTGAAGCAGTTCTCCTAGAAGAATAGGAACGAGAAGCTTTGAGGAGACATCACTCAGTTCAGTGGGGAAGAGCTGGTTGCACCACAGGGTGGTGGTGAAGCAGTCTTGCTGCTGGGGCATGGCCTGGGTCAAGAAAGAAGTCTGGAGCTGAATCAGGTTTGTGGAAGGTCCCTCTGGCAGCCTCACTTTGTTTTATCACTCAGAACATCTCCAGAATTGACTGGCTACAACTGTTGCACCCCCTAATTGATCCTCTCTCTCTCTGAGAGAGATCTGCAGGTTAGGAGATGGCATTTTGCCAGCCTCCAGCTGATTTAAGCCTCTGCAACAGCTCAGGACTAAAGGTTTAAGATAAAATGCTGGTTTTGTGCTGGCAGATTTGGGATTTTTTTTAATTCTAAATGAAGGGAACTGAGGGAATCCACAGCAGCTGATCTGCTTGAATGGGATCGATAGTAACCCACAGCTGGAAAACCTCTGCACCACTGCTAAACATCCTAATTCCAGAAGGAAAGCAGAGGGTTCTGCCTTCTCCAGGTCTCTCCTTAATTTCATGTCTCTTCTTTTATTCCATAAAAAAGGTTAGCTAGAATTCCCTGAATCTTTACTGCTGTGGGTGTGAATGACACCCCGCTGCTAGGCTGAAGGTCTTTCCACATAGTGCTCCTCTGGCAGCTTTTAGGTCTATGACCACTTATGACACATGAGGAATTGTTCATTTAAAGAAGAAAGAAAAGAAAACAGGGGAAAAAAAAACCCAAGTGGAGTTCAACCTGGCTTTTTACTTCTCAGGAAATCCCACAGCAGGTCTGGAAACTGATGGCATGGATGAAGTTCCAGTGATTTTCAAGCATTTATGTATTTTACCAGTTAAAAAGTTAATAGATTCCTCTCTGCTGTAGCAAATCTCAGTGCTGTTGGCCTTGCTTGTTGCCAGTAGTCAGATAAATCCTGACTTTCCAGGACTCTGGTCGTGGCTCTTCCTGCACCCTGCTCACAATTTTTATGTGTTTGACTTGGAAAGAAGCAAAACTGTCATCGAGCTCTGGTACAGGCTGCTCCAGTCATAGGTTGTTCCTTTCTGAGCAAAATCATTAAAACACCTAATGAAGACTAAGGGCTGAGGTTGCTGAAGGACTTTTACATCCTGCCAGCTCACTCAGCTCATCCCCAGAGCCTCTGAAGTAGCCACGTTGATTAATTGCTCTATTAAGGGCTTTGGTGGCAGCCTGCTGCAGAGGCTGCCCTGGGCAGGCAGCTCACACCCTGTCCACGTGCAGAAACCATGTGCCTGTGTTGGACTTTATGCTTGGAAACGTTTTTGACACTGTGGTTTCCAAAGGAAGAGTTACTCAGCTGAGGATCTCTTCCAAGGAAAGACATCCACTGTCTCAGGAGGAGCTGGCTATCTGAATTTCAAGGCAGTCTATATGTAATACTGTGAAGGATTTTTCCTATTTCAAGAACGTATAGAATCACACTTAAAATGTGACAATCATGCCCAGTAAAAAGCTGAAGGATTAATTTAAAATCATTTAATCTTGGCTATAGGCCCAACTGAACTAGTGGGGGATGTCTGGACTATCCATAAAGCACAACTTACTCCCAGCAGCTGTTGAAAGCAAAAGCAACTCCTGAAGGTCACCTTTGTTCCTCCTTAAATGACTGATATGTGAGAATTGAGATGACATTTTGTAGATGATGAGCACAAACCCCTAAATCTGGTGGAGAGAAAGCCACCACCTCCACCAGAATGCATGTAGACCATGTAAAAAGCCCAAATCCTTTACAGGTGGAAGTGTTCTGTGAGGGCTTGTCATTAATTGTAATTAAAATTGGGTGCCTGTTTGTCCAGATCCAATTCCTGGACTACATCAAGCTGGGAAAGAACCAGGAGGTGGGAACCATCTGGAGGCTGAGGTTTGCTTGTGCTCTGACTTGGTGGCTTCTCTCTGCTGGGAGAAGCCCACCAGAAAAGAAAAATATTTCCAAGTCCATCTCACAGTTCAAAATTTTGACCCACTCTTCCCAATTTTCCTGAGGTTTCTTTTGACTGTTTTTCTTTCACTGTCATACGTGTCTCAGCTTTATTGCTCTGAACCTGGGGAGAGAGCAGGGTACATAACACGAGTGCAAGTCCTTGATCCTTGCAACAGCTCCCAGGCTTATCTACCTTTGAGAATGCTTCTCCTCACTTCAGCTGAGCTCCTTGGGCACTGAGTTAAGGAAATTTTTGCTGAGCTGTGTGAAATTAGTATCCAGACTGTGTTTTGTGCTTGGTATGTATAGTTTCTTGTTTCTGTTTTGCTTCTCATGCTATCATTTCTCATATTTATCATAACTTTCTCCAAGGCTGCTCTGAGCAGACCCCCTCCTGCTCTTCCCCTTATTTTTATTTTATTCCCAAGTAGCATCCTTCTTCCCTTCTCTCCCCATTCTTCTGTCCTCAAGAGTTCAACCATTTTAATTCTTCTCCTTTAAGAATTCTGCTGCTGAAGCTCAATACCAAGCACTGCAGATGGACAGAAGGTAAGATCTGTTGCCTATCAACAGAAGACAGGGTTTAATATCAATCTGCTTGATGTTGGCTGAAATGTTGTTCTAATATGTTTCCAAATTTCATCTCAGAGCTTTTTTTTGGAAAGTCATGAGGATGAGGAGTCAATGGAAAGCTATGAGTTGGGGGGGAGAAAAAAGGCCTCATAAAAGCTGCCCAGCTATGTTGTAACACCTACTCTGCAGCCTAGCATGAGACAAAAAGACAGGAGCAAGCCTAAGTTCTGAAATTCTGAGCCAAATGGTGAAATTTGATAATACCCCTGAAAAATGGAAAGAGGTGCTCTTAAAGGAAAAAAAAATAAAGGGAATATTATCATTAAGGTGTAGGTCCAGCACATGTATAAACACCATCTGTTCTCTCTCCTTCAGCAGCCTCAGAAAAGCTTCTTCTAGAAAAATGGTGCTAATTTGATAGGAGGTGGCTAAATGTTTTAAATCAAACAATTAATTTAACATTTTTTTAAGTCCTGGGAAGTGAATTAGGTTTATAATTGTTTAATAAAATGGTAATTGAATGTTGCTTTCTGTTCCTCACTGAGAGCTTCTGAAAATGAAGAGCAATTTTCTACAGAGGTCCTATTCTGTATTTTTCTCTTCTTCCATGGCCTAGGCTCAGACCCCAGAGATTCAGGAGGAGTTATTGGCAAGGAAGCTGCAGAACATCTGTGCTTTTGGAGGTCTTATTTTAAACCACTTTGAAACCACTTTGAGTCATGGCATCATAGATTGGTTTGGGTTGGAGGGAACCTTAAAGATCACCCAGTTTCATCCCCCTGCCATGGGCAGGGACACCTCCCACTAGAGCAGGTTGCTCAGAGCCCCACCCAACCTGGCCTTGAACACATCCAGTGCTGGATCATCCACAGCTTCCCTGGACAACCTGTTCCAGTGTCTCACCACCCTCAGAGTGAAGAATATCACCTAAAATCTGCTTTACAAATATTTTTGTTCTCACTTAAGGTCTTATAGTCACAGATTGGTCCAAGAACGAGCCACGGCTCCTACGTCTGTCACCTGCACGAGCAAGAAGACCCCATCCCTTTCCAGCTGTAGCTCCACTCACCTTGGAAAGCTTTCTCTGAAACCTGAAGTCCTGGGTCGACGAACTGCTCACAGGTCCCACTGAAGAGCCCATAGGTGAGGCTGACAGTGCTGTTGGAGAAGCGGAGCTGGCTGCTCATCCACTGCTGGGTGGCCAGCACCACACAGACCATCCCAAAGGAGCACACGCAGCTCACGAAGGCAGATGCAAACAGGGAGGCTTTTTTCCTGGAGGGCATGTTGTCAGAGAGAGCTTTTTGAGCAGAGGAGGGTGTTTACTGCTGGTAGTCCTCGTGGCAGGAGGTCCTCTCCTCCTCCTCCTCCTCCTCCTCGCTCTCCGGGATCTGCTCTCCGCGCCAGCAGAAAGTCACCCTGCTAAACTTTAAGCAAACAAGGATGGTCATAAAAATGTAAAATCCTTGAACTTTGGTCAGGAGAAAAGGTGTTGCCATGGATACACCTCAGCCAGCCCGGCAAGGGCCGGGAGGAGCTGTCGGCAGGTGATTTATGAGCCTCTCACCAAACTGGCTTCTCGGAGCCACGGCTCTGGAGACCCCTTCTGGAGCAGTACTGCTTTCAGGGGCATTTTTTACTCTCTGACAAGATTTTCTGGTCTTTTCTTGCTTTTTCTTCTGAAAAACTGATGAGAATTTTTTTTGCTAAATCTGTGTCTTAGGGTTAAATTAATAAAATATTCCTTCTGTGTTCAAATTTGCTCAAGAGGGACCCACGAGCTCTTCTGAGGCCTCTTTTAAATTCTTTGTGCACTTTCTGAAAACACTGAGTTGGTCTATCTGCTGCCTGAGGTTCTATCTACTGCCAATAGATGAGTTTCTAAGGAAGGGCAATAATTCTTAATTAAATTCCATAGTTTTCCATGCAGTAACTCCTTTTTTTTTAATCTTTATTGACAGGAAGGAAACAAATATCTTGAATAAGGGTTCATTTCAGTGAAGCAGTGGATATGTAAAGGGAGTAATACTGAAGCAAATCTGTTCTGGGGCTATAAAGCAAGAGAATATATTCTTTTATTCTGCCCAGACTGACCTAAATAAAGACAAAAGGCAATAACAAAGTGACATCCATCAGAACATACATTGCTTAACATGAAGATTGAAGCCAAATTTATCTAATTTCAGGAAAACTAGGCACCAGGGTCTCTGTTTTATCTGTGTGAAGCCTGAAAAGAAAGATAATAATCTATTGATAGGATAAAGTAATAGAGATTCCATTAAGAGTATTTCTATTAATTATAATGTCATTATTCCATGTTATGCTTGCTCTAATTAACCTTTTGAAAGGAGTCTGTTTTAACAGTGCTGCTAAATAAACCTGGTGAGCTATCTTCAAGAAGCTTGAGACTGGGTTGTACTGTAAAGACATTGAGAGATTGAAGTTTAATGAATTTAAAATGGCAAAGAATTCCTTGGGAGAAGAAAATACCTGTTCTGGAGCAGTGTTATGATGTTGTTGTTCCTCTTAAATTAAAGATTTCTTGATTCAGAACTTTAAAGCACTAATCACATTTCAAATCTATTTAATTTCTGTTCTTTTATGATGTGGTCTGGTGTATTTTTTTTGTTTAAAATGATATGGGACTTTAATGATGCTTTTGGTGTCATTGCTTTTTAGAATTCATACATTTAATTCATAAATAATTTTGTAGAATCATAGAATGGGTTGGGTTGGAAGGGACCTTAAAGATCATCCAGTTCCACCCCCCTGTCATGGGCAGGGACACCTCCCACTAGAGCAGGTTGCTCAAAGCCCCATCCAGCCTGGGCTTGAACATCTCCAGTGATGGAGCATCCACAGCTTCCCTGGGCAACCTGGGCCAGTGTCTCACCACCCTCACAGTGAAGAATTTCTTCCTCATTTCTAATCTAAATCTCTCCTCTTCAGTTTGAACCCATTACCCCTTGTCCTATGACTATAACCCCTCATAAAAAGTCCCTCCCCAGCTTTCTAGCAGACCCCCTTCAGATGCTGAAATGCCACCAGAAGGTCTCCCTGGAGCCTTCTCCTCTCCAGGCTGCCCAACCCCAACTCTCTCAGCCTGGAGAGCCCCAGCAGAGGGGTTCCAGCCCTCACATCATCTCCATGGCCTCCTGAGGACCTGTTCCAGCAGCTCCACGTCCTCCTCGTGTGGGGAGCTTCAGAGCTGGCCCCAGCACTGCAGGTGGGGTCTCACAAGAGCAGTTGATATTCACTGCATGTGGAGTTACCATACAAAGCACAGCAGAAATCTGGCAGCAAAGCACCACCGAGCTGAGAGAAGCTTCTCAGCCCTTCTCAAGGAATGAGGAACTCTCCTTTTAGCCCAGGATGTTAATTTTTAACCATGGCACTAGGGGTGAGCTCTGTCAGGCTGGCCACCTCTGCAGGTTTATTCATCCAATAGCTCTGTCCCCCACTGATCTGCATACGAAGAGCATAGTCCAAGTGTTGGTGGTACACCAGGAGCAAAAAGCTGCCTGCCTACCATCAGCCCTGGGCTCTCAGCTGTCCTGCTGTGAAATACATTTAAAATAGGTATAAAACATATATTTTTATGTATAAAATGTATTAAAAAAT
>NW_008620062.1:11112-28463 GCF_000691845.1 Merops nubicus | reverse complement strand
GGCCGTGAGCCCGTCCCGCTGAGCCTCCCGTTATTCCTGGCGACCATTTTTATCCCTCTTTGGGTTCCCTGTGCCGCAGACGCTGCAGCGAGCGAGGGACGCCGTGCGCGTGAAGGTGTCTGCTCGTATGGCTGGGGCCTAAACAGTACTCTGCTTAATTTGGGGCAGTCACGTTAATTGTTCGGGTGTTCAAGTGACGCAGTTTTTGCTAGCTGTTGGTGATGTAGCATTTGCTTGGCGATGAAGGTGTAACTGTAGTGTACTAAGATCAAAGCAAAGGGTAGACAAAGGGAAAGTGTTCTGCTGCAGGTCCAGCGTTTAGTATTTGTGCTCACAGGAGCAGCCCAGTGATGTCAGAGCTAACACCATCTTCCCCACTGTTTGTAATGTAAATTTTAGTTCCTTAAGCTTTCACTGTATGAAGCTCTTTAGGCCTGAGGGAGTACTGTCATTAGTACTGTCTCTTTAATTTGCTAGCAATTGAATTAAAACATTATTCTTTTTTTACCACTCTTTCTTTTCCTAAGAAGTTATTTATTCTCTCCACCTGATAGCTGTTATGAGGCTTATTTTTGCCTCTTGTTTGCTTGTCGTTAGCCTGGCACTTAATGCTTTGTTTTCTACCGCTTTAAAACCTGTATCTCATATCTGAGTTGGTGAGATGCATTTATCCTGTTTTGTAGATGGTGAACTGAGGCAATAAAGGTCAAACGTACTCGGGCCTGTGACTATGCTGGTTACTTGCATGACCTGCATATACCTAGTATTACAGATGCTCTTAAAATTCATCTTAGTCACACATATATTTCATCAAGTGTCTCAATCCATTTAGAAACCTTTCCATATTACAATTTCCTTAGAGTTCTATGTGATTTTTGGTAAAATTGGAAATGAAAAGCCATTCTTATGAGTCCTATACCACTGCTCTAACCTTCCATTCTTTCATGGCTATAACTGTTGGATTTTTTTTTCCCCCTCTCCCAGGAAGCCCTTATCAGCCCATAATTGAAGCATTAGGAAACTATCCACAAAAGAAGTTCTACAATGTCTCAAAGCTTGGAGGCGCCAAGTATGGTAATGACACATTTTACTTTTTAATTAATTAGGCTGGTGCCAGCAGTAAGCATGCACTATTTACTCTTGTAAAATATTAGGAGATACAATTGTGAACATGTGGATTCTTAATAGATGTATTTGAAAGCTTTTACTTACCCAGTGTGTTGTTGCTTCATGAATTAGGTAGGGAGTAATACTTCATGGAGCCCTTTATCATAAAGGGAGAAAGTATAGATGTAGCAGAAGTTTTCATCAGTACTCCAAATCAGAATAATTTCTCTTTTGGAAGACAATGAAGTGACTACTACTGTGTAGTACTTTAAAATTAGTTTTTACTATAATGTTGTACTGCTTGGTGTTCAAGTTTCACCTTCCAGCAGTTGTGGATAGTGTGTAACCATGTGTTTACTGGAACGTAACTTCTACTACAATTCTTGCAGGAAAATGAGGTTTTATGGTGTTCATACAATTGCTTAATCTCAGCATGTCATTGGTATGTAACATAACAATAAGTGGTGTGTTCCAAAAAGACTTTTATTTGGTCTCTGTGTCTAGGTGCTTTTAAAAAACAAAACAACAAAAACCAAAACCAAACCAGCAAAACCATAAAAAAAAAAAAAGCATGTTCTCATGAGGTGGAGGAGGGGAACACCTGCATGGGGACAGCATTGTAGATCACTGTTGGCTGGAATAGCCTTTACTCTTGCAGATAATCAAAACATGCTTTCATTGTTCTCTCCCTCTGCTTTTACGTTAAACTCCTTAAATAGTTACCTGAGGTACATACTAATGGTATTTGGGATTTTTTTTTCCAGTTGTGTAAGGTCTGAATTACTTTCCTGTATTTACAGAATTTGTGAGCTGTTTCTTAACTAAAAAAATTAGCAGTGGCTATTTCACTTTAAACCCGTGTTTGACAGCAAGAGTGACTTCCCTGTTTGGAGGGAACGGAGATGAGCTAGTGCACACTAGCTGCTGAAACTTCTGTGCAACAGCTGTGTGCTCTTGCAAATTTATACTACTCGTGGTAATGAAGGTAATCTTTCAGATAAGCACATAAAAAGGAGATAGGATGCTTCTGTTTGTGGCTTTATCCGGGAAGAAGCAGTAGTGTGGTAGTAACAAAACCAGTCAGTTCTGCAGCAGTTCTTTGAATAGCCTTGTGACAGGAGCAGAAGTATGAACAGAAGATAACTACTTTTTGCTAAGATGTGCCTTAAAGCTTGGAGAAGCAGCAGCAGATGGTCCTGGAGATAATTTGGAGAAGGAGTTTAAATAGACTAGACTAAGAGTGTCTTTGTCTTATGATAGAAAATTCTGTGCAGAAGTTAGAAGCCTCATATTAAGCACATATTGGCAAGATATTAAATAAAATGTAAGCACAGTGTGGGACAGCACTGACAGCAAATCCAGCATCTGGAATTGCTCATGGCATTTGTTGCTAGAACATCAATTTTTGGTTTTACTTGTTTGCCCTCTGCCTTGCAGCTTCTGATTATAATCTGATAAGTGCCTGTTTAATCAGGTTACTAAAATAAATGTTAATGGATTTACTTACCGATTTGCTAGCGAAAATCTGATTTTCTAGTTTGTAAAATACCATTCAGTTGTGGGTGAAAACGGTAGCTAGAAAGAGCTCAGAATGTTTTAGGGCAAAGGGAACACCTGGAGATCTAGTCAAGCCTCTTGCTGCGACTGGAACTAACTTGAAGGGCCTTTCTCAGTTGAGCCATGCAGATCTGTGAGGACAGAGATTTCATCCCCTTTCCTGGTCCTGTGCATAACCACCCTCTCTGAACTTCCTGTACAGAGTCACAGGGTCCCTTCTGCACCTTGTGACTTTTTTTTTTTGTCCTTTCACTGTAAACCTCTAAGGTTGAGCATCGCCTTCTTTGCAGTTCCAATTAGATTGTGGACACCTACAATTAGTTTGTGTAGCTTTGTCTTCTGAGGGTGAGCAAACCCAGATGTCTCAACTGCTCCTGTGTGTCAGGGGTACAGCAGCCCCATAACCACCTCTGGAGGCCTTTCACTAGGTGTGATCTCATTTCTTGGGTTCTCCTGTGTTCTGGGAGGCCCAGAACTACCCACAGTGTTGCAGATGTGAGCTTGCTAGTGCCCAGTAGGAGCAGTCGCTCTGCAGCTGCTGGCTGCTGAGCAGCCTGTTGGACAGGTGGATATTTCACTGTAAGGATGCATTGCACGCCATTTGTAATTCAAGAAAAAGCAAAACCATTTTCTTCTGGTAACTTGGCTTTTAAATAAAGTGAGTGGTGTCATTACAGTTGATTAGACATTTTTGATGACATTCTTGCATTAGTTTGACTTGTCTGATTAGGCAACGATGGATACTATCTGAGACACAATGAGAATGGAGTCAGCAAATACTACAGTAATAGTTTGTGGACATATATCTGGATCAGGCTGAGACTACTAAATCTAACTTTTTTTTAAAGCCTTCACTTAATTGTTTCACCTGCTTCCTCCCAGCTACCTTGTTTATATTTTCCTCTGTTCTCAAAGTCATTTTCCTGCTTGAGAGATGATGAAAGTAATGAGATTTTGGGAGAAATGTGAATTAATCTGGATTTTTTTTGTTTGCAGTGAATAGTGACATCTGCTTTTTTTTTTTTTTCCCCTCCCACTTATTTCATTCCTATTTCCGATTCCTTAACTTTTTTTTTTTTAAGTCAGAAAGCTGCTTCTAGTCAATACCTTAATCCAGATCAGTAACAAACTTAACTAAAGTTCTATTTAGTGAAATGTCATTCTTTATATTTTATGAAATGTGTTGAATTTTAGGGCACATGGCATCATGGCATAATAATTCCTGGCCTTCATATTGCTCTTTATTTAAAAAAAAAAAAAGTCTGGTATTGGATGCTTTTGGCTTGATGTCTCAAGTAATAAAGTGGTGAAATTTACTGTTAAAAATACTTCTGAATGTTCTAGTTGTTGCTTTTCACCCACTCTGATCAGTGATGCCAGCTGTAGATTCCTCACATCTCTTTCCTGCCAGCATCACATGCCTTCTTAAATGTCACTGTCTTAACACAGTGCAGCCAAGCCATTGGCCTCTTCCACTCGCATCCCTTGTGATAATTCATCCCCTGCAATGGGCACATCGTGCAACTCATGGTTACATAGTGTGTAATGAAGATCAAGCCCAAAGGCAGCTGGGAAAGCAGACTCGTGTAGCTCTCATCCTTCCAATCCCTAGTGAAGTGCAATTCTTTAGAAATGTGAGATTGTAATTTTAAAGAACCACATAAGCTGAAGGTGTTGCACTCATTAAGTCAGTTACTTTGCTTTACCCCAGATACTCTGCCTTATTCCATACGAGTGTTGTTTGAATCCAGTATCCGCAACTGTGATGGCTTCCTAGTGAAGGAAACAGATGCTATGAACATTTTGGACTGGAGAACGAAACAGAATAATGTTGAAGTGCCCTTCTGTCCTGCCAGAGTTGTTCTTCAAGACTTTACGTAAGCGTGTGTGTGTGTGCACCAAAACCAACAAAATAATCTGTGTAAACTCACTGAGTTGTATGTATCTGTCTGTGTATCTTTGCCTTGACACTAAACAGCAGCTAGCCTTCTGATACTGAAGTATCTTCTCATTAGAAACTTGTGTGTTGCTTCTGCCACCCAGTTGATTGCTTGTGACAATTAGACGTCCTGTGAGGCTAGGAGTTGTTCTGTAAGGTACCCTGGTTTTAGGACAGGTTGGCAAGTCTGAAGCTGTTGGCCAACAAGGAATGCTTGACAGGATGAGATCTACAACACAAATGGAAGTGGTGACGTTCCAGCTGTAGCCAGATGGGTGACAGGTCATTGAAATAGATAGAATTCTTGCTTGAGATAACTGAAGATTAAATACTGCTTACTCCACAAGTGCATGTAATCCCATTGAATCCGTGAATAATACATATATTTAAAAAGAACGCTCTTAGGATATTAACTTTCTTTGTGATTTGAGTATGGCCTAGCTAAAAGGGCAGTCCTTCAGCAAGCTGCAAATATTAGATTTATGCTGTTTTGCTGACTCATTAGCATTTATCAATAAGTGAGAATTTTTTCAAGGAGTTGTGCTATTAATAAAATCGGGTAAATTCTGCCTGGCAAGAAAAGTGAGGAAGATTTATATAGTACTGTGTTACATAAAGATTGTACACTCAATTTTTGTACTTCAGGTACACCTGTCCGTAATAGCAACCAGAATATTTTTGTGAAATGCCATTAGTTTCAGAAATGAAACTCTATAAGAAGACTAGTAATGCATGTGAATGTGTTAATGTATAGCACAAGCATTGTTTGCATAGCATGGTTCTGTTGTATGGGTAGCAAATATCTAAAAATTAGTCTTGTAGTGAAGTACCAGCGCACTTCAGAAGCATGGCAAGACAAAAAAGAAATGCAGTTCTCTTCTTTTGAGATGTTCCTATGTTTTTGTTTGGTATGTTATCTTCCAACATGCTGTTGTCTGCTGTAAATGAGTACCACTCCATTAAGCTCTAAAAATATTTGAAGTTCTTTTAAGTTTAAAGAATAGAATAGTAAGGGTTTATTATCTGAAATAGAACTTACATAGACCTAGACTTAAGTTAAAACTACAGAGAAGCTTGTATGTTTTAGTGAGCTAACGTCCCATGTTAGTATACTGTTTTGTTTCTCTGTTGGTTAGTGGAATTCCAGCAATGGTGGATTTTGCTGCGATGAGGGAAGCTGTGAGAAATGCTGGAGGAGATCCTGTGAAAGTCAATCCTGCCTGCCCAACTGATCTCACTGTTGACCATTCTCTGCAGATTGATTTCAGCAAATGGTAAGATATCTTTTTTTTTTTTAATTAAATATACAGTTCTGTCTGATACTTAAGTATGGATTCACTCTGGTCTTGGTACTATCCCATCAAATAATCTGCCATGTGTGGACCCCTGAAACTAGACCTGATGATATCTGAAAGACAGCTGGATAAAAATGGGTAAAATAACCACTTGTGAAGGAGGAAAAGAATGGCTGTGGGGATTTATGGATGAAGCTGACTGACAACCCAAATTCTGGGCAAGAAATTGCTGGAATAACTTGATCTGTCATGGTTTCTGCGAAATAAGTTTTAAGAGAATGAGTCAGACAGTGTTTGTAGTTTTGCTTTGCCCTGGTTTTACTGTTAATGTTAAACAAAACTTGTTTTTAACATGACCACCTTGTCACAGCTCCAGAGACACAGCTTAAAAATTGGCCATACTGACAGACAGTCATTTCAGCCCATACATTACAACTGATTTTTTTTTATGGGCTTGGGTTGTACAGCAGACTGAAAAAGACTGCATATATCTACAGAGAGAGTAGTCTACTTGTAGGAGTCTGGAAAAGTATTGGGCCCGCAAAACTAATAGTGTGGTTTTCCTTTTCTGATAGGCAGTAATGGGATAAAAACAGCCTGGAGCTGCCTTTTACTAGAAACATAATACTGCAGAAGAGGAAAAACTGACATTTTATTCAGTGTTTGCTGAAGTAAACAGTAAATAATGCAGCTCACCTTCATCTTCTCCTTCACCTCTCCCCCATGGAGCCTTTCAGTCTCATGCAGAATTCTGTAAACTGGTCAAGCTCTTAGGGAATTTTAAAAGTTCGTGGGGAAAAAGCCTGTGGTCAAATGGACATGGGTGTATGAGTTATTTCTGTAGGCCTTCCAAATACATACAGGATTTCAGTTTGGTTAATATTAGGAGTGAAGATCAAGAAGCTAGAAATAATTTGTCGTGTTGCATAGGTGGTGTTCTAGTTCTGTGGTCTGTCCACTCTGGTGTTTGGAGGGACAGCTGATTTGATTGCAATCAGGCTAGCCTAAAACTATCAGAAAGACCAAGGGCTGGCAAGAGGTCTCAGTGTGCTGCTTTGTAATGATAAATGCAGCTCCTGTAGTTTCACTTCTGGAAAGCTTGCAGGATCTCAGCAGCTGCTGGTTCACGATAAGAAACCCTTCACTGCAGGGTGGTTTGTGCTGCTTCTGTATAGCTGCTGCCTCCCGCTGATCAGAGGCTGGTGGACTAAGTTGGGTTTTTGACAAGGTATCTTTTGAGGCCATGCAGTAGCCTGCAATTTGGTAACTAAGTATCTTTCCATGTTACTAAAGCAGAAGAAAGCAATAGCTTTAATTTGGAATCCATGATTTTGTAAACATTGAGAGGTAAGAAATCATAGAATTCTTTAGGTTGGAAGAGGCCTTTAAGATCAAGTCCAACCACTAAGCCATTAGGTCTCTAAAGTCCTCTGCTAAAACAGATCAGAATCTGTCAGGGTTGGAAGGGATCACAAGGATCACCCAGTTCCAATCCCTCTGCCATGAGCAGGGACACCTCACCTTAGATCAGGCTGTCTAGAGCCTCATCCAGCCTGGCCTTAAAGACCCTCAGGGATGGGACCTCAACCACCTCCCGGGGCAACCCGTTCCAGGGTCTCACCACTCTCATGGTGAAGAACTTCTTCCTCACATCCGGCCTGAATCTGCCCACTTCCAGCTTTGCCCCATTCCCCCTAGTCCTGTCGTTACTCGATATACTAAAAAGTCCCTCCCCAGCTTTCTTGTCAGCATTCATTTCACACAATAAGCTTTCTTTGCTTTTGTGCAAAGACTGAATATTGTACAAATAGACTGTGTGCTATACGGACCTTATTTTGTAATAAAAACCCAAACTTTTCTTACCACAGACTTAATAATGTATAAAACTTATCTTAGTGTTTGAGAGTTTGTATAAAAAGCCTAATTAAATGATAAAGTTGTTTCTTTCCTTGAGAAAGCTTTGCAATTGCATCTCTGTGGATTTAACAAAATGTGTACAGCACTGCCTTAAACCCAAACCAACCAACCACGTTCAGCAAGTCCGCTATTTGCATGGGGCCTACCCACACCACAGACCTTTGAAACCCTGAAGTTTAGCCTTTGCAACATTGTTTATAAAGATTTCTGGTCTGCTGTGAACAAAATTAAGGAATTACCCAGTATCTGAGGTTGATCTTTCGGACAATCAAGTAGCTAGTGTGGTAAGCGAACAGAACTGAGCTAAACTTATCTAATGTTAATTTACTTTGCAACAGGGTTGTAGAAAAATAACTTTTTTTCAGGTCATGTTTTGTAATCTGTCGAAGGGATTGGAAAAAAAAATGAAAAAAGCAAAATTCTGGATGTCTAAATTATTCTTCCATTTAACACTGCAGTGCAATACAGAGTGCTCCGCACCCTGGAGGAGGGGATTCACAGAAGGCGATGGGAAAGCTTTCCCCACTGAAGGCCCAGCCTCGGAAGCTCCCTTGCAGGGGTCAGAGCAGCTGCAAGGGGCCGTGTGGCGCCGGGGACTCCAGTCGCAGCTCAGGACACTTTTCTGCACAGATTGAGAACACGCCTATTCTCTGCCCTTTCCATCTGCAGCCAGTGCCTGAGTATGAAAGCTCCTTCTGTCTTTAATTATTTGTACACTTCTCTGTTGTTAAGCACTGCCTCTGGCAGTGTGTAGAGATGTTTTTTTTGTTTCCTGAACATACTTCTGGACTCTTCTTCATATTTGCCATAGACAGGTTTCAGCATCCAGAAGGTTTGATATAACATGTTTGAATTGGTCTACAGTAGATTATTTTTTGTATAGGAAGGGCTTTACTAAACACAGTGTGGCTGGCGAGCTATGTGACTTGTGGCTGTCCTTTTTAAATTAAATTTTGATACTTCCCCCGTTTCTTTACAAGGACAGCAAAGTATAGGAGTGTGTTACGAAATAGACTTCAATGAATAAATCAATGAAGCTTTGATTTATTTCCAAAAGTAATTTGCAATTTTTCTGTGAGAGGTCCTCGGAAGTCTTTGTCTTGTATATGCTAGTTCCTATTCTTTAAATCGTCCCCATCTTCTGTGGGATCTCACAGTCCTTCAGTCACTGATTTGCAATTCATTGAATATCCTGCCTGTATGTAATGGCCCAGTGGAACTTGAGTTGAGTAGACTTGAGAAAGTCTATCTGCCTTTCCCAGATTTCCTATATTAGTAGCAGATCATTGTGTACCATTCCATCTATGACAAATGTATGTAATCCTCCTCCTCTTTCAGCTGCCATCTCTTTACTCTGATACAGTGCTCAGATCCCTATCTTCCTGTGCTGGACAGGTGTGGAATTTAAATGATGACCAAATCTGTATCCCACAGTGATAGGATGCTGATTGTTTCTTTATAGATCTGTATTGTATCTTTATAGATATGCAGATGTTCCTGCTCAGTACAGGTAGAATGCAGAAAAAAATTGGGGACTTCTTCCTGGTACAAAGCCACTGTGTTCCCTTCCTTGTCCACTTCCTCAAAGCAGAGGCTATTCCTCTTAAATTGTAGATTACTCCTTTATAATGAGTACCTGTATCTTAATAAATAACACTTATTAAGAAAAGATGGTTCATTATATGAGACTGTACTGATGAGTCCTTTTGAAGAAAAAATTGTGGCTTGGGTGCAAAAAATACAGAAATGGCAGATAGGTGCAGTTGTCCTGATGCTGAAGGGTTAGCATGAACACGGAGAGTGTTTTTACTTGAGCTAGTGAACATCCTGCTTCTTTACTGTGTTGAATTTTGAGGTGTGCAACCTGTAAGACTACTGATTAAGAGAAGGAAAAAAAGGCTTCTGTGTTTTGTAGTACATTCTTGGGATAGATCTCTTAAAATGAGTATTTTTGAGATCAAATACTTTAGGCAAACTATACTCACAATAAACATGTTGTCAAGCACAGCACAGATGAAATGATTTATTTTTAACTGTTTGCAGAAAGCTTGCTGTGAGGAAGCAATTATCTTTGTTCTAATAAACTACTTGAAAGTGTCCTGCAGACTTAAATGAGTCTTTCATCAAACAGGCAAAAATAACAACTTGTTCTTCTGTAATTTGAAGTAAACTCAGAGTATTTGTGAACTTTGATGTCTTTCTAGGCCTGACACAGTATTGAAAAATCAGGAGATGGAATTTGGCAGAAATAGAGAGAGGCTTCAATTTTTTAAGGTATGTCTGTGTACTAGTGGGCTTCATATTGTGTTGTGTTTTGGCTGTTTTAAGTTAAGCTTGCACCATTTGTCTACAAGTGTTTGGGTTTAGGTGATAAATGTAATAATTTGGAAATGTCAGTCTCAAATCTGAATTTAATATGGGAACAGGAAATTGGCTAATAACATAGCTTGTGGCTTTGAATCTAAAAATTGTTAGGCAGCAGTTGTTCTAAATCTAAGTGTCATTTAAAGGGGAAATAATTTTCAGTAGTTCTAACTTGAAAAAGTTTACGCTGTTTGACTTGGTTCTTATCAATGGGAGAGTAGTAGACAAAGTATGTATTTATAAAGCATTAGTGTTTTTAATGCTTTTTAATGAGCTCAGTGCATTGGGTGACAATGATTTTCTGGGCAAAACGTTCATTTAGCTACTGTTAGAAGTCTTACTGAAGTTGGAAGTGTTGGAACAGAGGCCAGTGTTGAGACATTGCTGCTTTCAAACTGGGCAGTAGTGCTGGTAAACTTGTTTTTAATGGACACCTCGTGGGCTTCTTTGCTGCTGATCAGGGATCTGCAACATTGGTATTTGATCCTCATCCACTAATTTAACGTGGCGTAGAAATCCCATGCAAGGATCTAGAATTTTTTTCGTGCAGGTAGGCTAGGAGGTTTCTTTTGGAAAGTTGCAAATGAGCTTTTGGATTATTAATGAGGAAAACTGCCAAGCTGAATTTTGTTACAGGTTTCTGTGTCAAGCTTGTTTTCAATGCAGCGTCCTGAGTTGGCATGTGACAAGATTTTTTTTTTTTTTTCTAAATTGCATCTTCAATCTCATCCAGGAGAGTAAAAGCTAAGCTAAATTCTCCTATAAATGAGTGCTTAGGCTCTGTGATCTAAATACCGGTTCTAGCTGTGCTTGAAATGAGTTGTGTGAACTTAAAGGTTCACACAACTCATTTATGCGGCCCTGCTTTTGAAAGGTAGATATGAATTATTGATTTAGCCTTCGACAGGAATTGAATTAATGGTTTTGCTGATGTTTAAGAATGTCTAGAACCAGGAGGATCAGATACCTCCGACAAATGTACAAAAAGCCACTTGCGTAAATAACAAGTACTGTTTTCTTGCATATTAGTTTTGTATTTTTATTTACGTTCTAAGAATTGAATGTACCTTTGACAAAATGCAACTTTCTTTTTTCTTGTTTGGGAAAAATTGCAGTGGAGTTCAAAGGTTTTCAAGAATATTTCTATTATTCCACCTGAGACTGGAATGGCGCACCAGGTTAACTTGGAGTATTTGTCAAGAGTTGTTTTTGAAGTTAAAGATTTCCTATATCCAGATAGCGTGGTTGGCACAGATTCTCATACAACCATGGTAAATGGCTTGGGTATCTTGGGCTGGGGTAAGTATGCGAAGCACAACTTGGTAGTGCTTTGAAAGGCATGCTAAAGTACTACTGGGAAATATAATATGTTCTTCCCACTGGATGTTTTTATATCGGGCATAACAGGCTGTCTTGAATTATTTGTTGGTTGACATCACTTTTAGATAAAATACTAAAATTTCTTTCAATTGAAAAACTGCTTTTTGTAATATAAAGAAAAAATAGCCAAAACCGAACAGATTTTCAAAGTGCTGTTTGTCTGCAGTGTAAAATTCGTATGAATGTTTTTCTCTTTGAAAGTTAATTTTAGAGAGAAAATATTTTTTGGTTGACTGTGCTAACTTCAGCAGTAGCCTCGCTTGCTTGTTTTTTTATGCAGAAATATTTAACAGACAAGTTACACATTTCTTGCTGTAGACTTTATGCTTAATAGGAAGGCTTTTGTTAGATTTTAAGACTTTAACATACTTAGTGTTGGTTACTTAAACTGATGAAAAGCAACCTAATATTCTCTCTTCCAGGTGCTGGTGGTATTGAAACTGAAGCAGTAATGCTGGGGATGCCACTTACTCTCACTTTACCTGAGGTTGTTGGGTGTGAACTGAGAGGCACAGCCAGCCCACTTGCTACATCTATAGATATTGTTCTAAGCATTACAAAGGTAAGAGTTGGATGCCTTTGCAAACAAAGCAAAGTTTGTTGCAAGTTCTGCGGGTTGTGTTAGAGAACTGAATTTTAACGATGGGAGTGGTTTTAGTATAACTTTAATCATAGCAGTACAGAAAGGTACAAATAACCTCTAACCACTTTTATTTAATAGTCCTTCAAAGCAGTGGGGTTTTTCTTTTCATTCTATAGTGGTTTATTTACAGGCCCCTTTTAACTAAAAAAAATAATTATTTTGAAACCAAGTGTGTATGCAGGGTTGGAGGCAAGGGAGAGAGGTTCTGTTTTCCATTTTTCTCCTGCTGACAGTATGTAGGCTATTTCTCTGACTCAAACTTTTTCTGGTTACCCTTTTTGTTCTAAACCTCTCCTGCAAGACACAAGGCCTATATATGCTTGTAAGCTGGTGTCAGTCAAGAAGATATTTTCTGAAGACAGGTTTTTGCCAGTGTGGCACAAACCATCACTGTTGTAGTGGAAGAAGCAAGCATCAAAGCATTGAAGGGCTTCAGTTGTTTCGGAAAGACATTCTTCGTTCAGGCATGATGCCTATAGAATCGTGTATCTGTCTTCATCTAGGACGTCTGAAGAACTCGGGTGCAGATGGAGGTGTAGTTTAGTATGTCAGCTTCCAGTGTAGATTATTAGAACCCAGTATGTTAATGGGTCTTGGGGATGTGGTGGGGGTTATGGTGTGTTTTTTTTTTTTTTAAAGAACATGGACCTTAAAATTTCTGTTTTCTGTTTCAGATGTTCATGATTCACTAACTGAAAATTGTTGCAACAGGCATTGCTTGCATTGTACCTCTTCACTTAACAAATATTGTATGTTCTCTTAAACAGCAACTTAGGCAAGCTGATGTAGCTGGAAAATTTGTTGAGTTTTTTGGGAGTGGAGTTTCCCAGCTGTCTGTAGCAGACCGAACCACAATAGCAAATATGTGTCCTGAATATGGTGCTATTCTGAGCTTTTTCCCTGTTGATAATGTGACACTGAAGCACTTAAAGCATACAGGTAAAGATGAAAAGAACATAGTGATTTATTGTAATAGTGGTTTTATATGTATGGTAATACATTTTTTGCTTAAAACGCCATAGTTTTTGAATGGTGATTTTTCTGCTGAGTTACAACTTGGATTTAATGTATAAAATTGTGCTGTTACAGTGCAGGCTTGTGTCATTGGAGATACTTGGCTACAGCTTTTATCCTGTAGAATCTCCTGCATCTGAGTAATACCTACCACAAAATACATATTTATTGTTGGCTAGTTTTGTGCGACACTTGGTATGTGGTGTTTGGGTCGGAGTTATTTATCTGCTTTATTGGCATGAATGTTCTCTTGTGGCCTATTTTGTCTCCGTGTATTCAAGTGAGGCTTTAGTTTTTGTAGGCACAGTGCTGACATGTGGATACCTGACTTGCATGTGAAGTTTGTCAAGTCTGATTCATGTGTCTCATACCTGATGGACTGATGTCACATTATTCTTCAACGTTCAGAGTCCTTGTTTTTGAAAACATATGCAAAAGAAAAGTGTTCAGAAAATTCTCAATTATATTTTGAAAAGTATATGGAATATAAGTCTTCTTGATAGGAAGTTAATCCCTTGACCACCTGTAGATTCCGTATAAAATTAAAATCTGAAATGACTACTAGAAATAAGTGAAACTGCAAAACCACACAACACATTTCTGGTTGTTTTTTGAGTGATTTTTTTTTTTTTCCTTTGAAGAGCATTATTACACTGATATTTCAAGCTAGTGCAAATGGAGAAAGCCTCAGGGTAACATATCTAAAAAAGCTCATGCACATAAGTAAGCCTTTCTGAAACTGAAACATGCCAAATCTTAATAGAGGAAAGCTTTATGAACTTCAGGGACAAATCTGTAAATCTAATTAAAGCTACAGCTGCTAGATTTGGAACAGCTTATTTTGTTCCTTGATATAAGAAGGAAAGTTTAACTGATGTAAAAAAAAAAAAAAGTGTTAATTTATGTGTCATTCCTGAATAGCTTCTGGAGGTTGGGGTACACAAATGGTGAGCCTTGAAAAAAAGTACTTTGGGTGATATGCTTAAAACAGTCTCAGTTTATGAGAATTGTGTGTTTTGTTATATTTATTTATTTTTGATGTGGCTTTTCTCATGTTTGAAATAATCTTCCTAAGGTTTTGACAAGGCCAAGCTTGAGGTCGTGGAAGCATATCTTAAAGCTGTGAAGTTATTTAGAAATTATGAGAGTTCTTCCACGGAACCCGAGTATTCCCAGGTATGCTTGGAATGACTTGTTTCTCTGTTTGATTCTCATGTTAAATAACTACTGCTGATTTAACAATTTTATTTCTTGCTGTAATTTTCATTCCTTTATTAAATGTTGCATTTATTACTCCGCTTCTCAAAATTGTGAGTTATGTTTGCAAAATACAGAGGGAGTGGGGGGAAGAAGGAAGAAGCAGTAGCGTTTCTGTCAACTAACAGTTAATTGAATTTGTGACTCCTTAGTGATCATGTAAGTCTTAGGGATGGTGGAAAAGTTAGGGGCAATGTTACAACACTTTAAATAATATGGAATCTTTAACAGTGGGTGGTCTCGAAAACGGATGTTTCACTATCTCAGAACATTGAAATTTTAAACAAAAAAGGTCCTGGATGTCTCAAGAGTATATCCAGTGTAATGTATGTTCAGTGTATTCCAGGCTGGGATTGAATATAATGCGTGCTTTTTCTGTTTCTTTTTTTGTTTTAGGTAGTGCAAATTAATCTAAGTTCTATTATTCCATATGTCAGTGGCCCCAAGAGGTCTCAAGATAGAGTGACTGTAAATAACATGAAAAGTGACTTCCAATCCTGCTTAAATGAAAAGGTTTGTACAGCTGATGTACTTGTCAAAAGGTACTTGCTATGATCTACATGAATAAATTTAGTTACATATTACTTGCATACCGACCGAGCCCTCCTTATTACTACATAAACAGCTTATCCAATGATGTTCTTTTCTTGCTTGACAAATATCCTGAGGATGGTAGCTACTAAGTGATAGGTGTGTTTGTCAGGAACATGAGCTTCCAAAGATCCTTAGCTTCCTAGTTTAGATTGCTGGGGAGGAAAAACTTAAGTAATAAATGGCATAAGCTTGGGAAACCTTTTCTCCTTTTCAGAGTTGTTCAAGCAGCTGTGTTTTACTTAATTTCCAATACAGATAAGAAAAGAACAGAAAACTCAATCTTAAAGGAAATGCTGAAAGACATCCCAGATTTGTAGGTGATCAGTGTTCTGAGTTCTTAACTTCGTGAATGATTTTTGCTTACAGCTTAATTTGATTCCACAGAGGAAATGTTTTCACTCTGAAGGTGGTATTTTTGGTTGTTATTTTTTGTATCTAAGAGAGTGGGTACTAAAGAAATCATAGAATCGCTATGGTTGGAAAGGACCTCTAGGATCATCAAGTCCAACCTCCATCACAACATTTTCCTAACCACTAGACCATAGCCTCAAGTGAGGGAATGCATCTTCATTTTTTTTAGTGCCTGTCCTTAAAGTTGAAGACTAGCAACAATATTATAAACATATACATTTAGGCACTATAAAAATTTTTTCTGTTGGTTTTAGCATTTCGGGCTTGTGATGAGATGTATAATACAGAATGGTCAGTTGTGCTGGAGAGAGAAATTGTAACTGATAATGGATCACAGAGTGCTTGAAGTTGACAGGGACCTCTGGAGGATAACTGAAGAGCCTGGAGGGTGTGAAATGTTAATTGAACTAGTCTGCTTTTAGTTATCCTCTTACCAAGAAAATCTTGGCTATGCTTCTAATTCAGAAACAAGTATTGTGTAGAATTAGACATGTACTTGTAAGGGATTTTTCTGTCTTGTATAGCAGGAAATGAGTGTGAGATCAACCATGCATTCACTGGCATTTGTTCACCACAGTTTATGTGGAGAGAGGTGTGAACTGAGGGGCTGCTTTAAAAATCTGTTTAAGGGTTCCTAATGGGACAGCTGAGTATTACTTTTAAATGAGGGTTCACTCCATCTTGCTGTCATGTCATACCTTCTGTGCTATAATACCTGCTAACGTGTTTTTTTTCATCCAGTCTGGTGTTAAAGGGTTCCAGATTGCAGCTGAGAAACAGAATGATGTTGTACCTGTTAATTTTGAAGGAAATGAGTACAAGCTATCTCATGGCTGCATTGTCATTGCTGCAGTAATCAGCTGTACAAACAATTGTAATCCATCCGTCATGCTTGCTGCAGGTATGCTGTGACTAGTGGCTACTAACTTGGTTGTCCTGGTGCTGCCATGTTTACGCAGCTTCTATCTTCACTTTTGTGGTTCTTTGTGATGACTTGACCTGAAGGTTTGAAGCTGTGAACTTCTAGCCTTAAATGTGTTAGCACTGGAGGTTATATAGTGAAAGTTAGTCTTCAATAATACAATCTTAAAATTTGTATCATAAACCAGTTTTAATTGTAAATATTTTGTAATTACTATATTCGGTAGTATATCGCAGGCAACCAGTTTAGGATTCTCTTCAGATGGATTCACAACTGACAGAGGAGGTAAGCTGTAGCTTTGACTCCACCCTGGATGATGGTAGCTTGAAACTATGACTAGCTGCAGTCTGGAGAGAAAAATCCATATTGCCGAGCAATTGCTACATACTTGTTAAAGAGTATGTGTTGTACCTTCAGCAGCAGTTTCCCCAGAGCAGCTAGTTCTCCATCAGATCTCTCTTACTTCATAGCCACAGAGGACCTCAGAAGGCAAGCTTCCATTTGAGGCTGTGTGGGCTGTATCAGAAGACAAATGTATTTGCTCTGTCCACTAGAACATGGGCACCTACATTATAGGAATGGGAATAAAAACCTGAATGGTATTGTTATGAGTTTAGAAACTTTATTCAGGCAAGTAGCTGCTTTAAATAATTTAGTAAACTAAAGGTCTACTCATCCTCTGGGTTTCTTCATACTTAAGGTAGGATCATATATATGTTCTTTAAAGGGGTATACAAAACATTAAGCTCTCTTGGGTTTGTTTTTAGTGGTGGATTTTTTTTTTTTTTTTTGGTAGGACTCCTGGCCAAAAAAGCTGTTGAAGCTGGCCTAGTTGTTAAGCCCTACATCAGATCAAGTTTATCACCGGGCAGCGGGATGGTTACACATTACCTCAGTTCAAGTGGAGTATTACCATACCTCAGTAAGCTTGGGTAAGTTTGACTCTTACTT
>NW_008620062.1:0-11085 GCF_000691845.1 Merops nubicus | reverse complement strand
CATTTGTTGTTGTAGGAAAATAGTGAGCAGGGGTTCTATAAAGGTTAATAAATGTGGCTGCTGTTCATTTGGGGGTGGCTAATCCTTGACTTAATAGGTTGTCGTTTTAACTGCTTGCTGACTTAAAGGCATTTTATTCCACTGTATTCCCACCTTACAATTTACTATATGCAGATCTCTACCTCATCTGAGCTCTTTTTTTTATCCGTAGCAGTCTACTTAAGTGTCTTACAGGACAGGATGCGCTTCTTGATATATTTTAAAAGTGGAAGCTGCATGTAAATTTATTGGGACAGTCTGTATTAGTATTTTCTTAACATTGCTGCTATTGTGGGTTGTTTAGCATGGTTTTGGTTGCTCTGTAGCAATAACAGATTATGTTCATAACTCTGTAGCAGAGCCCAGCTGTGCTCTGTGAGGAACACTACTGCCTTTGCTTTGCCATTGCCTAGGAAACTGATGACATCTTGAGATACTTTGACTTATCTTGAGTGATTACAAAAAATGTTATCTGGTATCTTCCTGCTTGCATCAGTGACATGTAGTGTCTGGTGTTCACTTCCTAAAAAGTCTAACTGTCAAAAAGAAAAAAAAGTCTCCCGAGTGATTGCTCATGAAAGTAAAAGCTAGTTTGGTATTAAATTGCTTGTAATCATTTAATGTGTTGTTTGTTGTGTGTTTTTTTTTTTTTTTTCTCAATGTAGGTTTGAGGTTGTTGGTTATGGGTGTTCAACTTGTGTTGGAAACACTGCCCCCTTGCCAGAAGCCATCAGGAATGCAATAAAACAGGTAAAGCTCTGAGGCTTGTTGAATACAGAAATGTAATTCTCACTGAGTTAAGTGATCAAGAAATACAGTAACCCATGCAGAATATACTTTATTGTTGCTTTGGATTTGCGTGACCCTTTTGCATGTCTGCATGTCAGAGGGAGGCCAAAGTACGTCATTGCGATGTGGAAAAAACATAATAAATAGTATTTGTAGCATACAGATATGAATAGTAAGATGAATACATAGGATCTAATCATGTGCAATGCGCAGTGTCTAAACAGCTGCAGCTTTTTTCTTCTGTGAGGCAGAAGAAAAATGTAAAAAATAGAAGGTGAGAGAGGAGCTCAGTGAAGTGACTGGGGAAAACATCAGGGGTCAAGAGTGAGAAGGAGGAGAAAGAGGGAGGGTAGTGGGAGACGGCAAAACGCCTTTAAATTGAAGAGTTAGAGGAAATAAGTGGAATGCTAAAAGCACATCTAACTTAATCAACAAAACTAGCACGAAGTCCTAGAAAAATATCATGCGGGTCTGCCTTTCAGGGTGATCTGATTGCCTGTGGAGTATTGTCTGGAACAAAGAACTTTGAAGGACGTCTCTGTGACTGTGTCCGCGCCAACTACCTTGCTTCTCCACCGTTAGTAGTTGCTTATGCTATTGCAGGCACTGTTAGAATAGACTTTGAAACTGAGCCTTTGGGTAAGTGCTTCCTTACATCTTCTATTTCTGCATCTAATGCATATGTTGAAGAGGTTTCTTCACACGCCTTTCAACATACAAAACCGGTATATTTGAGGAGGAAACACAGTCATATTTGGTGTTGCTGGTAGCTAAAGTAAAGCATCTATTTAACTGATGAAATTCTTTGCATATCTGGTACCATCTCTGAAGACCTAAATATATAGGTACTTATATTCTAATATAAAGTCTAATATTTTATTTTTTACTAATTTGTTTAAAATCTTACTCAGGTACTGGCTTCAATGGCAAAAGTATTTACTTGCGAGATATTTGGCCAACCCGAAAAGAACTTCACACTGTGGAGGAAGAGTGTGTGATATCATCCATGTTTAAGGAATTGAAAGAAAAAATGGAGGCAAGAATGGTCTTATGTTTTACATAAGTTAAAGATTGCACTTCGGTGTAGCTTCATAATGTCTTCTAGCTGAAAATGGTTGGCTTGCCAGTTTTTTATTACTGTAAAGGAGGGCTTAACTGAGGTGAATACATGTATTAGGTAGTGGTTCTTAAGTAATATTCAGTGAGGTAACTTGTAATATGTAATAGAAATTAAAAAGAAAATTACTAGTAAGTCCTTAGTTTCAGAATGTAAAAAGATGCTAACTGCCTTTCTTTGCTATTGTTGGTTAATTTTCTTATTCTGTAGAAAGGAAACAAACGATGGAATTTACTGGAAGCACCTGAGTCAACTTTATTTCCCTGGGATTTAAAATCTACTTATATCAGATGTCCTTCCTTTTTTGATAAACTTGTAAGTACATGGATCTGTCTGCCAGACTAATATGCATTGCATTTAAGTAAAGGAATAATTATTCCAGTAAAGCTTTTGATATTTAAGTAGCAGTTTATCACTAATTTCTCAGTCTTTTCAATACTATTAGTCTCTCTGGAATGAGTGGAACCTGGACATCAGTGTGCCTTCATGTGCTGCAGATCTTTTTTGTCTCTAAGGATCTTGGAAGAAGAATGTTTCTTTTTTTGTTATTTCTTTCCCCACCCTGACCCTTCTCTTTCAGGCCAAAGAACCAGTTTCACCACAACCGATTGAAAATGCGCACGTCTTGCTCTATTTGGGTGATTCTGTAACTACAGATCACATATCCCCTGCTGGAAGCATTGCAAGGAGTAGTGCTGCTGCCAAGTATCTGACCAACAAAGGGTAAGGACTTTTCATAGGAAACAGCTCTAGTCCCTTCCAGACCAAACCATTTTATAATTGTATGATTATATGACTGCACACACCAAATAATTGATCAGCACTATTGCTTTCTTTATAAATGCCTGTCTGCATCCAGTGGAGATGATGTGTGGATAAGCAGAACAGTCATTGTTACTGGCATTTAAGTAATTACTTGTCGTCTGATGCCAGTAATACCCTTTCTTGCTGTCTCTGTCTAAGGTTACAACAAACAGCTGAGGTACACACTCTTAAAGAACTCATTGTCGTAGCTGCTGTTACAGTAATGTCTGCTGCCAAATGCATGCCAAAGCAAAACTTTACTAATTGGGTGACGTGATCTTCTGCTAAGGTGAGGTTAGTCACTGCTACTGTCTTTGCCTCAAGAACGGTCAGACGCGCAGAACACATCAGAAGCTCTAGAAACATATAGAGTTGAAAAAAAAATTAAGCCCAGGTTTATAAATGAGTGTGATTGGTGCTGTTACTTACCTCTGCATCAGTGAGCATCTTTCAGCAGCAGGGGGTGCCTTTCACCTCCCCTGAAGTTCTGAAAAGACACAGAACACAACCTGGTGCCGAGCTATTCAGTGTCACACCTCTGCTGAATGTTTTGGAATATTGTTGTATTGCAGAGGTGTGTGTGATTACTACAGTGTCATTGAAGCCTGACCAGGTAATAGTCTGTGGTGTGTACTTTTCTCAACTGTTGTGTTCAGTCTGAATGAGTAGTGTTATGAGAAATAAAACATTAATGGGCCTTTAATCCCAGGAGGGTTGTCTGATTTCTGAGTAAAGCTTTCATTTTGGTACAACACTTGTTGATAAATATGCTGGTAGAGGCAAGAGGATTAGTAAACAGGGTTGTTTCCTAGAACAGTCTCCCCATAATGCTTCTCTAAGTACCTTGCTGCTCATAGCAAACATGATAACGAAGTCATAAAAAAATGAGTTTCAAATTACTGCTTTCCTTGTGAACAATCTAGTGATGATGATTTACTTATTTTGTTCAGGATTTATAATCATTACATTTGTTGGTTCTATACTTTGTTACATCTTGCACTGAAAACTTTGTTGCTATAGTTAAATGTTAAAATATCATTTTATACCAGATTACCTTTAAAATAACTGCTTCCCTTTTAAATATTCTCATTCTAGACTTACACCTCGTGAATTCAACTCTTATGGAGCTCGTAGAGGTAACGATGCTGTGATGACAAGAGGTACCTTTGCAAACATCAAGCTTCTGAATAAGTTCATAGGAAAGCCAGCTCCTAAAACAGTTCACTTCCCATCAGGACAAACGGTAAAAAACTGCTTGTTTGCATAGCTACTCTGAAACTGAGACGTGAATTTACAGCTCACTCAAGCAATTTCACTTTTGTTCCATAGCTAGATGTGTTTGAAGCAGCAGAGCTGTACCAGAATTTCCTGTAATTATTCTAGCAGGAAAGAAGTATGGACTGGGTAGCTCAAGAGACTGGGCTGCAAAAGGGCCTTTTCTACTGGTACTGCTGGTTTGTTTGGTTTTGGGGTTTCTGGTTTGGTTGGCTGGTTTGTTTTTCTGGAAATAATTGAAAAAATTTATTTTTGTGCATGAACGTTTTTAGAAACTGTCCTCAAATGTGAATATAATACCACGTTTTGTTTTTCAAGGTTTCTCAATAATTTCTTTGCTTGAATCCTCATAGAAGAGAACCCCTAGTCAGGATAAATCTCAATTTCCTCCTTATGTAAATTAACCATCTTAGAACTCTGGACTTTTAGGAATTTATCTAGTGCTGACCTCTCTCTGGTCTCCATTTTCTGTTAAGTATCTAGCTATGGGAGACTAATTTACAGTAATATTCAGAATATATGTGGACCCAGCCATTTAGTCATGTGGATTAATGGAAGCAACTACATTCAGTCTGGGATTTTCTGCCTGCCACCTACAGCATGGCCATGGACTCATAAAGCTGTTTTATACTGCATGGGCCTGCTCTGGCTGAATTGCTCTCATTTAGCTGTAAAGCTAAAAGATGCTACCTACTTCCTTACAGGACTTGCACAAAACACCCCCTTTACTCTTGAGTTTCAATTGAAGAGTTTTGGACATAATAGGTATTTGAAGCTTACTTTTGCTTTTCACTCTGATGGCTATAGTGAAATATGAAATCATGTGTATTTTTGCAGGGTGTTAAAGCTGTCCTGGCTGAAAGCTATGAGAAGGTTCATAAGAGCCAGTTGATTGGAATTGGCATAGCTCCACTTCAGTTTCTTCCTGGGGAAAATCCAAGTACCTTTGGTCTCACTGGCAGAGAGCAGTTTTCTATATTGTTTCCTCCAGAACTGTCACCCAGAATGACTTTGGATGTTAAGGTATCTTTGCAGTGTTTTTTCTGACTTCTCTGTTGAATGTACTGACAATTGAAAGAACAGAAACAAAAGTTAATCCTGATGATTGGAAGCGGGAAAACCCAAAACTTAATTCTTTTTGAAAGTAAGCTTCTAGTCTTCCCTGAAGTTTGTCATGGCTATTGGAGTTTCCCAAAGTACTTAAAATGTGTTTTTTTTTTTCTATGCTATTTTTTTAATGTAACCTGAAATTCCTGATTGTTCTTATGGGCATTGTTCATGCCCTGTCATGGGCACTATGTTAGGGTAGAATCGAATGTCATCTTTCATTCTGGCGCTTTTAAAGACAAGGGTGCTACTAATTCAGAGAGGCTTCAGCTTCCCATTCTGTGTAGACGAACTATATGCCCACAATAACGCACTTTGCCATATTAGAGAAGTGGCTTTTTTCTTAATTATCACTAAATACATGGCATGCTCCCAGCTGGGTCTAAACTGTGCATGAAATAAGCCTTCTGTACCCAGCAGTGTCTCCTACACCTGCAGTGGCAGAGGAGCAAGTTGAATTTGCTTGTGTTCAACCAAATTTGGGGTGACAGAGTGTTAACTGGGAATAAGCAGGGGGAAGTGAAAATGAAACTCCTTAATTGGTCTCTCTTCTTTTGCTTTTCTTTCAAAGACGAGCACGGGGAAAGTATTCAGCGTGACTGCCTTGTTTGAAAACGATATGGAGATAACTTTATACAAATATGGTGGAAGTCTAAACTTTGTGGCTCGAAGATTCTTATAGTTGCTACTGACTATGGGTACCTTGCATAACTGGTAATTCTGAAAATGCCTTGTGTGAACCCAGGAATCTGTACTGTGGAACTGCAAACAGTCCTAGTGTGCTCAAAGTTACTTCGTCCATGGATGTAAAAGATTGTGAGTCATTGTAACTGCAACAAGATCCTTCCTGATTTTAAATAATATTCTAATGGTGCTATTAAACATTGCTAAAATCAACATGTGTATTGTGGCAAAGACCTGTAAGTACAGAGAGGATGTTTTATCAGACCATTTTGTAAATAAACTATGCGAAATCTGCAACTGATTGTGCTGAAGATTATTATGTAAGAAGATTTTTTTGCAGTTGTCTCCACTTAGTTTTTGCACCTATAAATCTGTGTACTGCTGTTTGTTGGTTTAAGAATAGCAGATGTTATGGAATATTGAAGGTCAAACTTTCTTTCTTTCTTTTTTTTTTTTTTCATCCAGGCCTTAAAACAGATATTCAGTTTTTAATTTTTCTTTTTAGGTTATGGGTTGAACAAAAAGCAGTCCACATGAGGTCCATGGTATCCTGTGTCATGACTTTCTTCCTTTATTATGGGATAAATCTGTATCCAGATGAAATATTAAAACTGTTCATGCTATGAAATACTGTGTGCTTAGAAGGAAACAGCTCTGCATTTAAAAAAAAAAAAATGCTCTCAATTATTTTGTTCATGCAGGTTAAGTGTAGCAGCCAGCTTTTTGGCAAGCTGCAGTGTCCTTCGATTGAAAATTGTCATGTCTACTTCAAGGGATGCAGTTTGTCATTTATGACATCAGTTCTTACTGTACTGTCTGCATCATTAGACAAAATACCTCCCTTTAGTATTTTAACCTTTAAAAGTATTTTAAAACATTTGTTAGGACTCTAAATAAGACCTATGTTTAATACCTTAGAATGATTTGTCAAATGTTAAAACAGCTGAGGTAGCCACACTGCCTTTTAATGCTTTCTAACATGCTGTTAGATTACACCTCTCGCAAACAAGCATCATGTTTCCCTACTGAAGGTCCTAGAGTACTGAAAAAGTTTGGCTCTTGCACCATTGCAACTCCTAGAAATTTGTCAGCATGTTGACAGTAAAACCCTGTTCTGTATTTCATACTAACAGAGGATGCACGGTTTCTGCAGAAGTGCTTATTTTACCACTTAGCCAAGCACTGTACTTTCAAGATGGTACTTCTGTGCTCTTAATTATGAAAAGCTGTGTTATACCACTTACAGGTTACACAGAGATTAATTTCTTTTGGAGAAAAAAACTGCAATAACTTGCCTATAAGTTGTCAGGATTTTGCTTTAAGATTTTTTTTCCCCTCTTGGTAGCCATTATCTTAAATATCAAAACTTTCAAGAGAATTATATTATCTTTGCTATATGTGCTTTCAATTTATAAGCAGACACTAAGCTAGTTGACTTGCAAACTAACAAATGCACGATTCAAATCTTTAAATAGTATGTTTCTGACATTCCTTAAAAAAAACCCACCCTAGTGTAATAATAGCATTACAATATATTTTTTTGTAAAATTAATTTGACTTTGCTGGCATAACTTTGATACACCTTTTTTATTTTATTGGATAAAGTTCCCTAAAGCCTGAAATTGTGTATAATATGGTTTTGTATTTCACTAGTTTTGCTGTGGTTTTCTTTCAGTTAAGATAAAAAACATTCCAGTGTCTCCTACCACTGGTATGGGTGATAAATCAATCCCTTTTTGAATGCCATATTCAACTGAACAGTGAATGCGTTTGTTTGTGGTACTCTTTTGCTAACTTTATTCAGAGGTTTTGAGCAGTTATTTCTTGTACAACAGTGTCTAATACTATTTTTTCCCCCCAGCTCAAAAATATATTCTTGATTTAGCTCAAGAAAGTGCATGTTCATTGTTGGGGAGCAAATAGGAATTTAGTGCTGGCATATAAGGATGCATCATGCAAATGATAAATAAAACCACAACCATGACCCTGTTTAAAACTTGTGTAACTGCTAATGCTTGGACAGAAGGCAGCCTTCCTCCCTCTCTAGTGTAGTAACACACTCCTTGCTTCAGAAGGAGACAGTGAGCCAAGCCGTGTCAAGGTAAACCAGTACTGTGAAGTGCAATTTCAAGGGATGTGACTTATTTGCAAGTTGTCATCAATAAAGCTAGTCATCTTTTTTTAAGATTCATTACTATAGCAACTACTTTAATTCTGCTGCACTCGTATGTCTTCAGATCAATGAAGGACAGCTTTTTGAGCTGGGCTTGGGCACAGTTGCTCTTCAGCTTGATGTTCCTGCTGTTGCTGCAGTGGGTCCAGCCCTAGACATGCCCAAGTCGATAGCATCTCTGTGAGCAGTGCGGTCGGATTCTGACTTGTGGGATCTGTATGCCTGAAGCGCAGTGGGTCCTGCAGGAACAACATTGCTCATGTACGTGGCTCCTGCTTCTCATGGGGTAGTGGACTGCCACTGAAGGGAATGCTTGCCTGATAACCCGTGGTAATGTGCCTGTCCCCTCTTCCTCAGGCAGCACCAAACATTGTAAAGTCCAGTTTCACAGCCCCGTGGCAAAGGGAAGACGTGTAACTTTGGACACACTGCTAGGATCTTGGGAGCTTTAGGTGGGCAAGAGTGATACCTGTTGCCTGGCAGTGGCAGATACGGTACAGTCAGAGGATTGCTGTGATCACACACAAACATTGTTCAACTAGACCTCTTTATAGTGTCTTAAAGCATAAGAGGAAATGTACTTTTTTGAAGAAGTGACTCTGTGTTAGATGTATTTAACCTCTAGACTTCTCTCTCTGTTTTGATTTGGGGGAAGAATCTATTCCGATTTTTCTAAGTGTTTTCTCTTTAAGCCCCTCTTTCTCTCCCTCCCAAACTACAAAGCTTTGAGATAGTGTTGGTGTTTATACAGTTTACACCTAAGTATGAAGACATGAAACTACATATATATTAATAATATTTAAGCAACTGCAAATCTATGTCTGCTGTTTAAAGCCAACAGAGCAGTGTAAGTTTTCAGTAAGCATTGTATAGATCTCATGTTCAATCAATGACAATTGTGCATAAAATGTTACCAATGCTGTAAATTATTTTTAATAAAGAAAATTGTATCACAGTTCTTGTATGTTACCATCTGTTTGCATAGATAGCATAGAATACACTTAAAATGGTACTCAAGTGTGTGTGAAAGAACGGGGTGAATAAGGAGGCGGCTATAGTTGTGCATGTGTCATTTTCTCTTAAAGAGTATCCCACATGCAGGCCTCCAAAGCATGTTAAGTTATTGTAGAAAGAGGTTTTTCTATGTTAGCTGAGCTCCAGATACTAGTCTGGGTATTATAACTATGTAAAAGGCTTATTCTCCCTCTCAGAAGAGGCGTTACACTTGTATCCAACACAGAGGTGCTAAATTATTCAAGTCTTACCTTTCTTACAGGAGATGATGAGAGGCCAAAGCACAACCTTAGACCCATGTGTTACCTCCCTGCTGTGGCATGCATCCCACCAGAACACCAGGCAGGCAGGAGAAGCGTGGAAGTCCATAGCTCTTAAGTCTTGGCACTACTGTCTGGAAACTAAGGCAAGACTAATGAGGTACAGATCCACAAAATGCGTTGTAGTTTTGTTTACAGAAAGAGTGAGTATGTTTTGATTTTTCTGTAACCTGCTGTGTGTCTTGAAGTCATTGACGTACGGAAACAGACTCTATAACTCGAAAGTTAAAAAGTAGGTATGTTTATTGCACGCAGACGCATGGGGGATCGCTCCACCACAAACGTGCATGCGTGAGGAAGTAAGCCATCCCATATTTACACAGTGAAACAATAAATATTCATGTGATGCCTATACATATTCATTACCTAACCCTGCCTACTCTCGCATCGTATGTTAATGCATGTTAATTAGTTTATCAATCCTTCGCGCTTGCGCAGATCCTCTCCAGAAACTGGGCAGGGGTCTTCCTATTGTGGGCGGTGGTCTCTGGGAGGAAGGCCGTAGGTCTTCTTCACAATGTACTTTTCACCCCTTTCTCAAAATGTGATGGTCTTGCAAGTTTGCGGTATTCTTACAGTCTGAATATGTTTTAGTTCCCCTTTTTTCCACTATGTCTCGTCTAATATCGTAGGAGAGCGGTTTTTTCTGCTGATCATGATAATAAAACCTTTAGTTCCCTTTTTCCCCACCATTTCTTGTCTAATAATAAAACCCACAAGCAGAGTTCTTATGCAAGCCCTTGTTGAGAAGCAGAACTCCTTTTTTAGCAAACAGTCTATATTTTAAAATTCTTAATATGTATAACTAACCATTATTTTCTGTCTTTCATGATTCTTGCTCCATATCATCATAAACCTAACAAGAATGCCATTCCTGCGTTTCCATTTTGTTCCAGTGAGCCAAACCTTCAGTCAGCCTGAGAAACTGGGAGAGGGAACCCTAAATATTTTTTGGAGCTCTTTTATTCTCAAAGAAATGGGTGTATATGACTTTTGGGGAACTGCAAGGGGGGAGAGTGTGAAGTAGGCAAAAATATCTTAGTTGGTCAATCACTTGTAGTAACATCTGTTCTGAAATTGGGGGGGAAAAAAAAATCGAATGAACTTGTTTGTTTCTTGTGGAAATGGTTTCCTTTTTCTAAATTCTGTCTTGGATTAAAATAATGTTTTTAATATCCCTAATTACAAATTACACTGAAATATTGGGATGGAGGATTCTTAATAACTTGTTTACTTAGAAACAAAGCATCCTCATATTTGGTTTTTTTTTTAGCTTTGGTAAGCATTTCTTAAGTCTGTCTTTCCTCTGATTCTATCATACTTGGACCTAAAATATTGCAGAAAATTACAACTTTGTTGTTCATTGGGAATTCCAGAAGTTATTTATCTATTGATCTTGAAAGTTAGCATGTAGGGCACTGAGGTTTGCAATTATTTCTGAGGTCTAAAATTATCTAGGACCAGACAAGTGTTCTCAGCCTGAACTCTGGTACTGTCTAAAGGACATCCTGTGAAAGATGGCTCAGGTTTCTAACCCGTAAATGCTCTTTGGTCAAAACAGTTGCTTGGCTTTCTGATCTCGTGTGCTGATAAAAAGATTTAAACCAAATACTCAGATGCAAGTGTATTTTTTTTTTTTTTTTTTTTAAAAGAAGTGTTTTATTTCCTTTCCTGGCAGGAAGCTGTACTTTTCCTTCCCCCTAGTCCTAGTGGAACCCACGGAGCGGTGCACTGCTCAGTAAGCGAGCACGGCGGGCGCAGGG
>NW_008620061.1:5476-5780 GCF_000691845.1 Merops nubicus | reverse complement strand
GGGCACCCCGACACCGCGTCCCTCCGGCAGTCAGAGAGGAGGGAGCCCGCAGACCTCGGCAAAGAAAAGCTCCAGAAAGGAGTTAATTAAAGGGTTCCAGTTCCCTCCGATGCAGACCCTGGTCCTTTGTGAGCACAAAGCTAAGCCTGAGCATTCCCACTGCTAATTATGAATAAGTTGGAGCTCTTTGATACTACTGCTGTGGTTCATGCTGTTGCCACACAGTGCAGACAACACTGACATAAAATCACCGGTGTGTTAGCTGCAGCCCTTCCCCTCCCTTTTTTTCGTTAATTTACATTGG
>NW_008620061.1:0-5445 GCF_000691845.1 Merops nubicus | reverse complement strand
AAGCTTTAGTGGCAGTCGGTGTATCTCTGGAACTAAAGCTGTAACTGCTTTCTCAAAATTCCACCATGTAAACCTAGTGACAGGGAAATTTCAAAGATTTTTTTCTGTAAAAGGTTCCCATATTTTTCTCCTAAACAGATGAATCCACAGGTGGGCACACAGAGCATGCAAATACATGCAAAGCTGTGGCTACAGCTCTTTCCCCAAGGTTCCTCAGAGATTCTCAGCTCCTGGCTCTTTCAGCATGAAGCTGAGTTTTGTGAGTAGAAACGTGGTGATGTACATGGTGTTGCACACCCAAAAGGAATGTGGCTGCAAAGCTCAGAAACACAGACTGTACTTCCAGAAACTGCCTCTGCTCAAGAGCTTGCTGGGTCACACACCAAGTGCTGAAGTATGTTGTCACCTGCTAGCTCAGCTATTGCAAAAATGGTGGAAGGTGATAGCAGTTCACACTCTAATGCTTCCTCTCACCGCTCAGCACCAGGTCATCCAGTGCTGTTTGTTAATGCCAGGTCCCTGTGAGAAGCTGAATTAGGACATGGTGTCTGTGGCCTGACCTGGCAGCCCAGCTTCCTGCTGGAGGTGCAGCTCAGTACGTGGTTAGCATTACAAAAAAAGAATTCTGGATCTGAGTTAGACTAAATGTTACACATGATGATTGTCTGCATCTCCGAAGACCGCATGGAACAGCACACATTAAAACAAAGGACGTCACAAATGTGAAAACCTGGAGCTATTTTCCCATGTACCATCAAACTCCAGGACTCTCTCTTTACAAACAGGCTACTTGCCAGTTTGTTACAATGAGATCTCCTTGCACCATTTGGTCAGGTTAAGCATGGGTGCCAGTGGGTACTCACACTCAGCACTGGTTCTCCTCCTGAATCCCCCATGAGAACACTAAGAGCAGCTGTAAGACGTTCCCTCAGGCCGGCTCCAGAGGTGATACTGTCTGTCTGTCCAGGCCAAGAGATGACATTGGACTTGGCCTTCCAAGCTCAGCGAATCATGGCCAGCTGCCAAGAGACCCTAACATGAGCATCTCACTGGAGCATTAATAGGGAGCAGAGAGCGCTGTCTGTGCAAGGGAATGACTGCTTCAAACAAGGACAAAATCAGAAAGCAGAAAATTAGAGCTTCAACCATGAAGTTCAAAGAATAGGGGGGAAAAGCATGAAAAATAATTTTGACGCTTTGAAGTAGAGCTCAATTGTTCCATTAAACTGTATTTTTAATAAAAAATAACAATAACAGCATTCCAAGTATCTATTTTATAAGCTTTACTAATGTGTATTTTTTTAATACATGTCAGAAATTCTTACTTGAGGCAAATGCAATATTTATAGAAAGCAAGAGACTTCAAAACAGCTCCAGAGACTTTAAGCTCTCGATTTATTCACAGATTTAGAATAACTCAGGAATACAAAATGACAAAATGTACATTTTTTATATTGTTTACTAATGTATTGTCTCTTGTCCCTGATCCGTCATTTCACTGACTGGAGGAAACACATTCAGCTTCTTCACTCCCTTTAATGCTACACACTTCTGGAGGGAAATATTCCCATTTGGTGAAAATCTATCACAATTCTGTCTTGCAGAATATCACTCCCAGAGAATTATGTGAAGATCATTAATAAATACATTTCTGCAATGACAGCCATTTCTTCTTTGGTCATGATTTGTATCTATTATTTGCCTCAGCCTCTCCAGTTCCAAAAGAAACTGCTGGTGAGTGTGAAGAAGAGAAGAGGCACTGCAGCTTCACACCAAAATCAGAAAGGAGGTTTGCCAGTGGCTATGAAGGCTAACGAGATGATTCTAGACCCACAAAAGTGCATTGTTTAAAAACGACCAAATATTGGCTTCTTATAGATATTAAGTCTCTGTGACATTCCTCAGTCGCGAGGCACCCCTGAAACTGCAGAACTTCCACTGTTCCTTTCTGCTTCTTCCCTCGGCAGGTGGGGGTGAGCGATTCACTTTTGCTGGCAGTGCTGTACCTAGGCACTTGCACTTCCCATTCTCACGTGTTTTTTCAGTACATTAACAGTGCACCCCTATTTTCACAGCCATAGGTAAACACTGCTCTAACTGAACACTGAGAAATGATGGAGCAGCCACTCTGTAACATCCCACCTGTGGCACGGGTGCAACGCTGCCCCAGAGAGGATGAAGGGGAAACAGTCAAAAGCCGAAGGGAGCCTTGCAGTGTGAGCTGACATCTGCTGTCCCAGGCTCGGGTGGAACCAAGCTGTGATATTCAGCTGCAAATATCTCAGCACAACAGTGACATTTCCAAACCAATAACATGTTTTGCTAAGAAGCCATCAACACTTTTGTACTTTTTATTTCAGCACTATGTAAGTTTCAGAGTGAAAGTTGCCTATTGTTCTTCTAAATAGTAATCTAGCCTCTGATTTTGGGGTGTAAATTTGTCCCACATATTTCACTATGTACCTAGCAAAGGACACTGGGAAGCAAAGGAATTTGTGACCCACATACACAAAAAAACTATATGTGCAGCGTGATACAGATCTGGGCAGACACAGGCTTATTTTTCTTTTCCAAGAAAATCCTGGATCAGAATTAGTCAAAAAGACATGTTATCCTGGCAAAAGATAAGTCCAGAGCTCTCCCAAGTGTACCGCTGATGAATCAACAGCTACAGCACTCAGCCAGCTCTGTGTTGTGCTAGATAGACAGCAATAAATGATGTGCTTTTGCTACACAAATTGCAGCAGCGAAGACACGCCGTGAAATGTGTAACTGTTGAGAGATGATTAGCACTCCAGCTCACTGCACTACTACAGAGGGTTTCTTTTCTCTGTTAGACTTCCCCTAATGTTTCCAACTTCCACCAAAGTCCTACTCAGACAGAAGGTTTCAGTACCCAATGAAAGACCACAAATTTTGCCTCCTCAGTTTCCTGAGAGAGAAGAAACAAATTTAAGGTTATGCTTCCAGCTGAATGCACGTGGGCTCTGCATGACCTCAGCTGGAGTATATTGAACCACAGGTGTCATCAGGGCTACATTTCCTGCAGGAGCAACTTGCACCCATGCTGATGGCTACCAATGTTCAGAAAAGCAATTATAATATTTTGGCAAAAATCATTTCGTAAACCACAGCAAATTAACGTTGTTAGGCTCAGCCTTAATGCACAGGAGTGTCCAAAGGTGAGATGACAGTTTGCTCTTTCTTCTTCCAAGCCAGCAGTTGTACTGGTCAGAAGCTGTAATTGAAGTGTGTTCTGCAGCTGCACATTCTCTACAAAAAGTTGGTGAACTTACTGTAGGCGTGGTGTTCTTTTTCTGACCATCTCTGAGAGTTCTGTACTACTATAAATAAGAGCTTTTAGAAATGTTGCATTTGCAGCCTTTTCAATCACTAGCATCCAAAAGTGTTAACTCAGGGCACTGAACATCAACAATTTAAAAGTGAGAGTAAGTGCTGGGATTTTTTTTTTCCCCCCAGTATCTCAAGTTCAAACTACAATTCTTCACAAAGTGTCTGGAAGCCAACAGCTGAGCTTTAAGAAAAAACAGTAATTATACAAAAGCATGTGACAAAATCATGCAAGTTGGTAAAAGCAGAGCCGGAGGGGTGGAAGAAACTGGTGAGTCAGCTTGTCACAGAAACATATTTAGAGCTTAACTGGCTGTAAACCTCAATAGGGGCTATGTGTTCTGGGGCACCAGGCCAAAATATGCCCCAAAGCCTGCAGCTCCGTATGACAGAAGCAGCTCTATCATGCAAACAAACACTCTTCTGAGTAAAGGATTTTAGTTGAGAGAGCAAACAGGTCTTTGTGAGCCTTTCACCACAAACGGCTTTGTGCTGCCAAAATCTGGATCCTTCAGAGACAATTTTCCTCCCTGCCACTTCCCCTTCACTGGCAGACCTGGGAGCAATTCCCAAAGCAGCAGGCTCTCAGGGAGCAGGGACTGTGAATCCCAAAGCAGCAGGCTCTCAGGGAGCAGGGACTGTGAATCCCAAAGCAGCAGGCTCTCAGGGAGCAGGGACTGTGAATCCCAAAGCAGCAGGCTCTCAGGGAGCAGGGACTGTGAATCCCAAAGCAGCAGGCTCTCAGGGAGCAGGGACTGTGAATCCCAAAGCAGCAGGCTCTCAGGGAGCTGGCTCCTGCAGAGACATTTTTCCCCCCTGCCACTTCCCCTTCACTGGCGGACCTGGGAGCAATTCCCAAAGCAGCAGGCTCTCAGGGAGCAGGGACTGTGAATCCCAAAGCAGCAGGCTCTCAGGGAGCAGGGACTGTTGCCCACTCCCCGGGTGCCACACACTCGCACACAGCGCCCGTCCAGCCCCGCGGCCCCGGCGCCCTCCGCACAGGCACTGGTCCTTCCTCCAGACACAGACCACACCACCCATGGTCAGCTGTCTGCCTCCCACGCCGACACCAGCAGGTCCCAGTCATGCCAGATCCGTGCAGCAGATCTGAAGGCGGGTGTCATGCTTGAAGAGAAGGATGGTCAGCACGGATGGCCCCAGGCCAGGCCCCCGCCTGAGGGAGGCTCTCCCGTGAGTCAGCTGCTGCAGGCACCGGTCCCCCGCACCCTCCTCCGTCCACCTCAGCCACTGGCTCGTTTCTGTTTTGATCCTAAAAAAACATCTTGCAGGATGAAAATAAACAGTGAACAGGGATGTGGGGGAAGACTGCTCACACTTTGGACATGCTGTATGAGCAGGACCCACAAGCTACCGTGCCAAGGGAGCTCCTTCTCTCTCTGATACTTCATCTTAGCAGGACCTCACAATTTCGCATCTTGCTCCAGTGCTCATTCACAAGCCTGACACATATGGCTGTACCCTGTGCAGCCCCTGCTAATTCATGACAACACTAGTGACTGACAAGAGCTGGCACCTTCCCCATCAACACATACTCTGGGCCAGCATGAGAAGCAAATCTCCAGTTGAGGAATCTCTTTAAGTAAACGCTGGAGTGAGTGCTTGTGTCTGTATCTTGCAAGTGCTCTTCAAAAGACTTGACTCCCGGGGCTGGAGTGTATCGTCTCCAGAGTGAGCCTTGCTGAAGTTAATATTAATGCTACAAATATTAATGCTCCAGCTAACCCAGCCAGCTGCTGCACGAGGCAAAGAGGAGGGTTTGGAGCAGCAAGGTCCCTGCAGCCTATCAGTTCTCAGTAAGACAGCAGTCTCGTCCTTCCAGATGTGCGCTCTGGCATCCAGCACTCTGTAGACCTGGCAAACTCTGCATGTGCCAGACGTGTCAGAAACGTTTCTGAGGAGCGTCTGCTCTCGCTCCCCATCCCACGCTGTCCCCTGCTGTGCCTGACACGGCCGCAGACAGCGGTGTCGCTCACCGGGGTCCCTGCCAGCGGGAACGACAGGCTGGAGCTCCACTGCCGTGTTCAGCCCCGGCTCTGCCCCGGAGCCCTCGCACACGCAGCGTGCTCCACCTCC
>NW_008620060.1:12198-16593 GCF_000691845.1 Merops nubicus | reverse complement strand
GTTGGGCCTGGTCATCGGCAAAACACCGTGACAGTCAAATGTTTCAAGAGAACATGTTTTTCATATGTGGCAGGGTAAGATCTGGAGTGTAGAATCATAAGGGCTTGAAGCAGAGAACATTTTTTTTTTTTTCCCTACCTGAAACTTTGAAAAAGTGGCAAAGTTTCTTTCTACACTTAATTTCTCCTTCTGTGACAAAGATGAGGCATCAGTTGTGAGAGTTATCCAGTCTTCATGTACTTTAGCATAAAAAAAAAACTAATTTCAAGTGATGTCAGCAGTTTTCTTGCTTCAGAGTAATTTACTCTTTCTACTATTTTAATGTATTTTGCTGGTACACAAAAGATGACACAGCATCCATCTCCCCAGCAGAAATGGATTTTTCAACCCAGTATTTAAACCCAGGAAAAGAAAAAAAGGGAAGAAAATTGCTTATTCATCAATGATAAAAAAATGTGCCTTGTCAAGCATTCAGAAGGGGCCATCAGCTCCTTCTGTTCTCAATATTTTCTGTACTCAAGGTAGTAAATTCCTGGAGGACACTGTCTTTTATTATAAAACCTTTAGCTTCAAATTTCAGGTTGAAGTACCATGGTATGGAATTCTCTAGTGCCAATAACTACGTTATCTTGCAGGAGGACATTCAGCCTATGCTTTAGTTTTCTTCCCCCCCCATTATTCTGTAAGAGTCACTGTTCATTTTTGTTCAGATGTGAGAGATTACTGGTCCCTCTGACTGGAATTGGTATGAGATATAGTAAGGTAAGATGCCTGCACACAATCAGTGTTGATTATTTTACAGGAGTAACTACTGGAAGCAAAAGAAAACATTTGAATGGTGTGGATAGACAGGTTAAAATAATGTAGCTTGTGCTGTTTAGAGCAGATCAAAGTACTATAGCTTGCTTCTGAACTGCATCCTCTTTAAGTTTTTTTGTAGCCTTCAGTCACTATACTTATGTTTTCACCATCCATTGGTATCCCTCGAAGAGCATAATTCCCTGGTTTATACTACAGTTTTAGATTTTACTTTCACCCCACTCTGGAGGCTGTTTAGTACCAGGTGTCCCTCTTGTTCTCATTCTTTCGTCCTCTGTCATACTGGCTTGGTGAACGTAAGGGATGGTATATAGTTTCGTTTGTCATCTGTGCATTGTGCCTCACTTAATGAATTATTAATTGGCTACATTATACAGTGCAGCATGCTGTTGGCTTTGACACATGCAGAACACAAAAGCCGTGCTTCTGTATGTGACTGCGGGAGGGAAATTTTCGTAAACAGTCATTTCTTAAAGCAGCTTACTGTACCACTGTTAGAATGAGTAATAATCATGAGTTATACTACGTGCTCTGTGGGCTGGTTTTCTTCAGAAGGATATTTCTGTCTTGGCATCTCTCATGTGGAGAGATTATCACTTAAATAAAGGAGAAGTTGCGTACAAAATAAGATGAGGATGGTATAAAGCATCTGCTTTACGGAGTGCTGCTGAAAACAACATCACATGAAGTGTTACTGCATTGACAACAGCTTAAGTATCTTGTGCTCTGAAGAACAGTCACAGTTCTCTGCAATACTATTCAGATACTAGGCAGCAGTGAACTAATACACAAGTAAACCTGGAAAGTTATGCAGTGCAAGATATTGTCCAAGTTTGGATCTAGGCTCAGGAACTTGGTGAATCCAAAATGCGTGGTTCAAACAAGACATCTTATGGTAATGATAATGCTCCTGTCAGTTTTGTTTCCCTCATTCAGTGCTGTACATTTTCAAAATATGCTGGTAGCTTTTGTAGTTGCAGCTGCTCTGTTCTGAACCATACATTTTCATATTTGCTGAGGTGGTGCTTTTTCTGTTACTGTAAGGAATGACAGCATCTTTCTTAAAGAGAGGGACTAGGGGAGTTAAAGCATTCTGAATATGAGTCAATCATGATTCCCAGAGATGGAGCAGAGGGAGACTTGTTTGCAGCAAGGGCTGTGAATGACCTAATATCTGGAAGCCCCTTTTAAAAAGTATTTGTAGAAATTCTGATGGAAATTTTATATCAGATTTGATTTCCATTAGTTTGATATATGGAGAAAGTATTACTCCTTCATTCTGAACCTTAACTGGACTTTTGAGGACAGAAACTAAGTCATAACAGCACACCAGGAGTGATTCTGAGGTGATTTATCACAGAATGGTGGGAGTTGAAAGGGACCTCTGGAGATCGTCTAGTCCAACTCCCCTTCCAAAACAGGTTCACGTGAGGATGAGGAAAGGATGATTGTGTTATATTTGCTTGGTGTTGGTACACAGCCTGTTGCTTTTCTGCTTGTTGTATTTCTGGCAAAGTGTTTTTGCAATATGCTACTAATTATTGTGTAATCTGCATGGAGGTATTGTAAGGGAATTGTTGGTACTGTTTTAACCACTCTTACATGTTGATTATCTAGAGTTGAATGCTTATCAGCCGCTATAGCCTCAGATATTTCCATGAGGGTTGTATACTTAAGAATACTATACATACTCTTCTAACTAACTAGTGATAGGATGAGAGGAAATGGACTTCACCAGGAGAGGTTTAGATTGCGTATTAGGAAGAATCTCTTTTACTAAAAGAGTGTGGAGGCATTGGAACAGTCTGCCCATGGAGGTGGTGGAGTCATCATCCCTAGAGGTGTTCAAAAAACATGTAGTTTTGGTACTTCAGGACATGGTTCAGTGGTCATGATAGTGTTTCGTTGATGGTTGGACCTGATGATCTTAGATGTCTTTTCTTACCTTGATGATTCTAGGAAGAAGAGAAAGGAATCTGTGGGAGAGTACTACCACACTGAGTTTAGACTTAATTCTCAGGGACCTTCCTTGTATGTGTTTGATGACATATAAAGGTGTAGGTAATCCAAGACTTCCATCAAGACAGTGAAGACCAGTTACTGGTCCATGTGTTACTTTTATTGCCGCAGGAGCTGAGAAAAGATGCATAATGGCTGTTGAAGTATAGGCTTCCACAGTGGAATGGGTTGGAGCTGACCCTAAAATCTTGTTACTCTTCCTCAGCTGATGCCCCTGTTAAAAATCAGGTGTGCAGTATTAGCCATACAGTCAGTCCAAATATAATTCTACTTTGGGGCTGTTGTTTATGCTTACCCATGTGGCTTCTTAGAGTCATTATTTACAAAGAAAACAGTAAGTCGAGTGTTGGTATCTTCACGGCTTTGCAGCCTTTGAGCAGCTGAAGATGTTTGTGATTAATTGCAATCCTTAAAATGGTAAGATGCTGTCCTCAAAGTCTCATTGGTCTTTTTTGCTGGTGAAACACAGGTAATTAGTCATACCTGCTTTCTCACTGAGCTGTATAAACAATTTGTAGTTGTGAGTCTGTTGTAAGCAAGCACAGCTTTGCTGCTGGCAAGTTGCAGAAGACTACTCTGAAAGATACTAGGGTGCTTTTTGAACCCTACACCTTAAACAGAACCAAGTGGGACTACATGGGGCCTGAACTGTCATTTTTTTCATTACTGTCCAGATTGTTTTGTTGTGACTGAGTGGAAGTTAGGCAAATGAAGGCTTTGCAAAGAGAGCTGTTTTTTTCACATCAGATGTGAATGTGAGCTGCTTTCTTCTCTAGCAGATCCTGTGTACATTTGAATCAGTTTCATTCTTAGGTTGACCTGTCTGCTTAGGGCAGAGGCCATTTGAAAGCTATTTGAAAACAGATATTTTGAAACCTGATGGACCTCAGGATAAAACATTGCTTTTTCTGCTTCATAGTTTAAGATTCTGTCATCTGTGCTAGAACTGCACTGATTTTGAATGGGAGTAATTTAGAGTCATCAACTTAACTAGTAATTAAAGCTGTTATTCCAGCTATATGTTTGCAGATGCCATGTCGGAGGAAAGGAAATATGCTGTTATCTTCAGCAGAGTCTGTAACAGAATGTACGAAAAATAGCTATTGGAATGTGTCAGTAGAGAAACGATGCTGTTTGTGATCTCTCTGTTGCTGTGCATTGTATCATGGGCCGCTTGAAGACCTTGATGCATTGTGAAGAAGACGTGGGGACGATGGAGTGTGGGAGATATTATGTGTCAGGAACAAAGTGTGGCCGCAAAGTCTGTGCCCTAATAAAAGTACTGATGTAATTGCTGTGTTAAAGCATGTATGATACAGATGTCATTTGAATCTCTGGGCACGTGGATAGTTTTCTTGAGCTGTTGTTAAAAGATGTCATGGATTCTTTCCTGTAAAAAAGAACTCAGTCCAGAACCCTTCTGTCTGTAGAGGATACAGCAGTAGATCTAATAGTGCTTAGTGGCAGATGTAGCAGTTTAAGTCCAAAATTGGAATACTTCAAGTGAACTCTAACCAGTCTACCACACTGAGTCTTAAGAGCCTTATGCTTACAAAA
>NW_008620060.1:9437-12167 GCF_000691845.1 Merops nubicus | reverse complement strand
GAAAATTCCCCCCCCCCCCCCATGACTAGGTTAACTTTATGTTGCATGAAATAGGAGCCTTTCCTTACGTTATGTTGACCTACTCCTTTATTTGTAATTTTGTTAGTTACAGTTAATTCTGATCACAGCATTTTCAAAATGCTGAATGATATAAGGAAAATTTGCCTTAAGTGAACAGTAGAAAGTGAGAACCTTTTAGATAATCTTGGAACTTGGTGGCAAGAGAGTCTTGGGAGTTAACTTGAAGAAACAATTTATGGAAGGTGCTTGTGAGGAAAAGGAAGAGAGGGAAGAATTTTATAGAAATAGAAGTATAATCTACAGGCAGTGCATGTTCCTTCTGTTCTTCATCTTGGTTGCCTCATTGAAAGTACAGACAACAAAAGAACTTCGAAGGAAAGGTGGTCACAGAAAGATTTGTCCAAGGTTACCACAAAAAGACATTGTTGAAAACTGATTGTATTTGGTATATGGAATAATAGTGAAGTGTGTTCTCAGTAGTAAATTCTCCAGCAATGTTTTTAAACTCTTTTCGCTGTAAAAAGACAACATATGCATTGTTCACCCTTCTCATTTAGAAGTTGAAGAGTTATAAGCAGTATATAGCACTTGGGACTCACAGTATGTGGAAAAGTAATAATTTTTGTAATACTTTCAAATAAAGAAAGCAAATACTGAGAATACTGCTCCAGCACCAGCTGATAAATTAGAGGAAAAAAAACTGAGAGGGGAAAAAACCTGGCAAAATTCACTGTGAAGTACAGCAGGTTCCTCGAAACTATTAGCTACTTATGGCACACAAATGAAGCTAGGCTGTTGACAGGGTGCACTGGGTTCTGAACGACTGTATACAGGCCATGTGTTGGATGCAGAACTGTTCATTTAAATAACCTCAGCCTGTGACAGGGTCTTAATCACTAAGATTTCCTCACAGGTTCTGTTATCTGTTTTTAATGAACACTTTTTTTTTTTGTATTTCAGAGATCCAGCTTACTTCGATGATAATTGGCTGAATAGGATCAAAACAGAAGTAGGAGATAATTGGAGGCTAAAGGTATTTGTCTTACTTTGCTTGTCTGTAAATCTGTGTTTCAGTTCTTAATGCAATGTAATATCTAAATATGTACCTATTTCTAGATTGAGACCTTGCTTTATACTACAGTGTTTGAATTTTAGACCATTTAAATAACATCTACTCGTTTTTTATTTTGTTATAGTCCTGGTACAGCTTAGCAAAGAAAACACATTTTGAGTTTGTAAATAGATATAAGTAATTTAAAAGGAAAATCTTAAAATCAATTTTCTGCATCAGTTACCTCTCTTTGTTTTTCAAATGTTGAATTAAAGATTTTTTTGAAAGGCAAAGTGTGAAAGTAGCATTAAATAAAGTCACTGAGAAGGAGCTGCATAAAAATAGTGGAATGATAAGGAATTTATTTATATAAACATGGCAAAATATTGATTCCTTTGTTAGTTCTGCACAACTGCTGAGCTTTAGGAGAGGAAGTCCTGTTTTCCCTGTGTTGTTTATACTCAACATGTTTTTTAACTGTGGTTAAAAACACACCAACTTTGCTGGTTTCTTTGTATCCCTTGTTGTCCTGGTAATTTCCCTGTACACTTCAGGCAATAGGGTTTACAGTACTATGGCTGAGGAGCATTTGGTTTATAAAACCCAAAGGGCATAGTTTTACATGCAGATGTTAGTGTAGTTTCTGACCAGTTTTCTGGACAGTTTTGTTAAGAGAATGATAGATGTAGGTTTCTAAATTGCTGTTTCCAGCCTGACTACTTGGAGGAGAAAAAAAATAGTAATGGTTTGTCTGTTAGTTCATGTTTCCTATAAAACCATATTGTTTTGACTACCAACCCCCTTTCTCAGTATCTGGGGAAGGGCTACAAGTGTGACATGCTCTAGTTCTTATCAGCACCACTGTCTGAATAGAAGGGACGTACAGGTAAGTGCTTCCTTAGACAAGGATGGAACATGCTGCTGCTGTGTGTGTTTGGTCTCTGCTGCCTGGCCAGCTATGTGCAAGTCTGGGCTGCTTTAGAATATTTTGTCTACCAGGGCTGCCAGCAAAAATGTGGGTACATTGATAAGGATATACTGACTGTCTAATTAATGAAAGACATGGTCCCAAGAGAAAAAACTTTGTTAGTTTTGCAGCTTGTAGAAACTTGAAATTTCAAAGAACTTTTTAAAGAAGCATATGGAATTGCAAATGAACGATTGGATACAAGGTTTTATTTTTCTGTAAAATATTTATGTGGAGGTTTTCTAAGGAATATTGAAGGCTTGGCTGTTAAATTTGGAGAACAACAAATTAAGGACTGCTTGTAATAATAGCATTTCAGCTGATTGAAAGTGGAACAGCAGCTTCTGTAACTCTCAAATGGAACCTGAGGAATTTTTTTTTTTTTTTTTTTCTCCCACCAATTTGGCACATACTAAGGCTTAGCAGGTGTGAATGGAAGTCTGTTTAGTTCAGTTTTCTCACCAAAGGCTAAGTGACCCCCAGGTTGTTTAAAGAGAAAGGGGTAGGTGTGGGTAAGGGAGAGAGAAATTTGATAACAGGCAAATCCCCTTGGTTTCTAGCTGGTCCTCAGATATCAGAAGGGCTAGGGGCAGGTGAATTTAATACCTAACAGGCGTGCCCATGAGAGCTGTGACCATAGGGCTGGCCCCAGAAGCAGGAGCAGCCTGTGGCTGGAGGGCTGGCCACACCC
>NW_008620060.1:8417-9251 GCF_000691845.1 Merops nubicus | reverse complement strand
CAATAATACAAAGGAAAACCACAGACAGAGTCAGAATACAACCTGATACTCTGTAGTTAGGGTGGTGGTAGCAGTCCAGATGATGCAGTGGTCTCGTAGAAGAGATCTGGTGGCTCTTGTCCTCTGGAAATCCAGTGGGTAAGGCCTCCTGTGCTGTCCTGAACCCCAGTTTATATCCAGGTGGGAGCACTTGGCTCCTCCCCCTGGGCGGAGCATCTCACAATGGGTTGACATCAGTCTGTGTCATGCTGTGGGTCATTGATGGCCCATTAAACAGAAATAGGTCCTGGGGGGAGCTCTGTATGAGTCATGGGGCAAGGCATAGATGGGCCCATTAACAGGGAGAACTCCTCCTGCTGGGTGGAAAGGTGCTAACATCTCCCTGGACCTCTTTTCTTATCTGTTATAGCCTGGGGTGTGAGGTCTGTCCTGGGCAGCTGCTACCCATGATTTTGTTAACAGCCCATGAGCAATGACATAGAGGGTATAGAATACAGAGTTTTTGGTTCTACCCACGTAAGGATAAACTGGTCGCAGCCCCTGTAACCGTGACACAGTTACAATAATAATAATCTCCCAGGGAAAAATCCCTCATTGGAGCCAAGGCCACAAATCTTTCCCAAAGGTGTCCTTGCTGGGGGGTGGGGGTGAGGAGAACAAACCCCATTAGTCTGTCCCTACAACTTGGTGCCGGATTCTTGTCCTACTTACTGGGTCCAAAAAGGGATGATATTTAAAACTTTTTTTGTTACTGATGTGCAAAGTGTGGGGATGGGGCTGTGGGCAGACAATTATTCATTGTAACTAGCACAAAACTCCCTTATCTATACCTGC
>NW_008620060.1:2212-8303 GCF_000691845.1 Merops nubicus | reverse complement strand
CCTTATCTATACCTGCAGGGAGTAGACAACTGCCCCGAGCTGGGTGGGAGAATGTGGTGAGCAGCCTCCACTGCATTCCACATTCCTTTTCAGGGCCTCAAGGACATGGACCACTGAATCTTCACTAAGCCCCATGTCTGCCCTGGCACCAGGTGTTTGTTGGCAGTGTCAGGCTTTGTGATTTTCACTTGGTTTATGCTTCCTCTCAGCCTTTCCTTATTAGAGAGATGCTTCAGTCCCATAATCATCTTTGTAGCCCTCTATTGGACTCTCCCTAGTCTTTCTTGAACTGGGGAGCCCGGAACTGAACATTTCTTGGTTTTCATATATCAATGTAAATAAGAAGTAGAGACTGATTTTTTTTTTTTTTTTAAAAGAGATGTGTACTCCAGCTTTTGGTATACCTTTTTTATATACTACTTCCCCTTTCCTGAAGATAAACATTATCAGTAATCTAGTTGTTCAGATGTCTATCATTCAATCCATCATTTATGTTTTGACTTACAGGAACACTTTCAATCTGTGCACTGCTATTTGTCACTAGATGTAAAATGTAGGCAGCATACTTCTGCATGACTCAGTGATACAGATTTCCCTTCATATTTTAAGAAGCATCATGAGAAATGATAACTGGGTTATCTCAGTACTTCACAAGTTGTGGTAATGAGCTGGATTACAGCCTTGTTGCTCTTTGCCTCCTGTAGCATATGGTCTAATAGGCGCCACTTGTACAAGCTCTTGGTGCCCGGAACCGCATAAAAGAACCAGCCTAGTAAGGGAAATATGTTAGGAAACCAAACCAAATTGTAATGTACAGGTCGTTTTTCTTTGTGTAGCAGTGGTTAGAAGGGCCTGATAGAGGTTAGTGTAGGCCTGATACAACCTTGCTAACCACTGTTGAAATTGGTACTCAGAAAGTCATGCGGTTGTGAACTTGGAATTGGGTTCTGACCTGTGTGGGGAATAAACAGGAACATATGGCTCAGCTTTCATAATTTCTCTTATTCAGCAGTTCACTTGCTGATAACTGCAAGTATGCAGTTTTATTAAAATGTTCTTCCTGTTATTGTACCAGTTTTAAACAAATGTATAAATTCACAGGGATGTTGTTACATTCCTTGTTTCAGGACACATTGTGTGGCTCAAGATGTTGATCAATGCAAAAGAAAAAGGGAAATGTTAGAACTTGGGAGACTTGAAAAGTGGGAAGCATTCAGCAAGCACTCGGTGTATTATAGCTGACCACCAGATCATTGTCTACTGTGTTTAGTAGAGAAACTGGTTCTTTGGGGTCGAAATTCCTGGGTCATAGCATACGTTGATGTATGTAGTGGCTCCCATTTCCTGGTGGGCAACAAACCCCCTACTTCTCAATGCTGCCTTAACTTCAATTTTATGTTGTGGGGAGTAATAAAAAAAAAAACAACAAAACAGACATAACCTGTTTTCTGATTTATAACTGAACGTTTTTATATAGAGTTTAAACTGTGTACACACCAGCATTTCATGCTGAAGAAGGCAACGTTTTGATAAAACGGCGTTTCTTGAAAATGGGAAACAGCATGGAAAATAGTTCTGTTGCCAAAATTTTGCAGGAATGGAATTCCCTAATCAAGAAACAAGCATAGTTCAATGTCAAGATGTACAGGAATGCTTACAGAAATGTAAACAGCTGATGATTTGATACACAAATGTTAACTTTGGCAGTTACAGAGTAAGTTGTTCACTGAGGGATGGGATAAAACTTGACACCCTTCAGGGCTTGGGGGTTTTCTTTTCGGCCCATTTCTATTCAGTGTGAGTGTGCCTAGCTTGGTAAAGGACGGAAATGCATTGTTCAACTTGATTTCTGACTTTTTCTTCTGGACTTTTCACAGTGGCATTCAGACTCCGCTTTAAAATACAGTGTTTTCAATGTGTACAGTAGCATGTTGTGTTCTGCTACTGAATAGCACATTTTTCAGGAGCCCTCGGACTTTATTGGACTGGTCGGGTCTGAACACCTTGCTTGATACAATATTGCAAAGGGGAATAATCAACGAAATTAGAGCACAGGCTACTTAGTGCTATAATGTAAATAAACCTGATTTCTGGGAATTGCTTTTGACTCCTTGCAGCAGTACAATTACGTTTGCTCTGGATTTGTGTTCAGTACTAGCTGGTTTGACTGGTAGAGTAGTGGAAGCTAGTTTTCAGTATACAGTATCATCTTTCTGCCACTTTGTTGTTCCTTTGCAAAGGAAGGGAGCATTTATTTATGAGCAGCCTTGTAGAGGTTTTTGTTTTTCCTGAGAAAGGTGGAAATATGAATGTTTTTTTTTCTGGAAGCAAGAAACAAAGATTATAGGTACATTGTAAGCCTGCATTCATTCCTGTCAGAAAGATCATTAGCAAACAATGCATTTAATTCTGTTCCAATATGCCTTTAATCCTGAGTCAATAATGTCTTCAAATATAAGTTTAGTCTGCGAATGCTCTCTATTTTCAGAGCCACATTTGTTTTTTTTCCTTGTCATTTAGCTCAAGGAAGTGTCTGTATCTGTTCTTTTTGGGATTTCTTTTTCTAGAAGAAAGTTGGGGGGGGGATACCCCCCCAAGCTGGTGGTACAGTCTCTCTCTAGGCTCCATTTATAATCAGTGAAAAGACAGGCTTCTGCAGAATGCAGTTTAGAGCAGAAACCTAATGTGTGTAATGGGAATGATGCATGCACATTCTCCCGCCCCTTCCCTAAATGCAGTGGGAAGAATATCTACCTTAATGAGATATCTGAAACAGATTGGTTACTAACTTTCACACCACTCAAAAGTGTGCCCTAGCAACACTTCCAGGGGTTATAATGTTCTTTGGGTAAAGGATAAATGCGAAACTGGGGACTGGCTGTGATAATGTAGAGAGAAAACAAGAGGTTTGATAACCCATGCTCCCTGCTTTTGTCAGCAATCACAAGCTTAAGGGCCTTTCTGCTGTCCACTTCATCAGGCCTTTCTTTTGTTACTGAAGGACACTCAAAAAAGAGAAATCTAGACAGATAACCCTTACAGACCCTGTTTGGAACCAGTAAATAAATAATAATTAAATAAAAATAGAGATTTCATGTGACAGATGAGGGGGGAAAAAAACAGGAGAAAAAAACCTGCAAATGTTAAGTCATATGATGTTGCCAGATCATGTGTTGCCTTCAGTAGCCCAGGGCACATCATGTCTGCTTTAATTTCAGTCACCATATCAGGTTAATGTGGTGTAATAAGGGTCAGTCTCATATTTAACAGCATATACTAAATATATTGTACTGTGCCACAGCCAGGATGGCCGTAAGATGAGAATCTAACGATCATGTAACATAAGGAACATCTGTAGGGGTCTGCTGTGGATATTAGTGAAATCTAGGTGTTCAAGGAGTGAAAGATAACATGCAGATTGCCTCTGTGGATGGGTTAGTTCAAATTGGATGTCCTCTCCTTCGTAATATGAGATTGGGGAAATAAAACAGGAAATGACAGATGGAGAAGAGATCAAAAATTAATAGAAAATTGCCTAGAAATAATCCCTGTATCATGAACAGCAGCAGCTTTTGAGGTGGCAGAAAGCATATTTGTCACTGCTTTTTTTAGTGAGTTTCCTGGTCTTTTCCAGCAGAGATGTGTGTGCAGGGAGTGGATGTGGAAGGGGTAGGGAGGGTAGCACACATGCTTTGTGTGCAAGAGGAGGAGGTCAGGTTGCTGGTGCTTTGCTGATGCAGGCAGGTAAGCATCCCATGTGATCATGGGCTGAACTCCGAAGGGTGGTACAGCACTTGGTGGTCATGATCCATATTGGAACTTCTATCTTGTGTTCTCTTCTGTCATCGCATGATTTAATAGTCTTTGTTAACTACTTTTAGCTAGGTTTTCACTGTGTGATAAGACAAAGAGAAGAAAAAGTTCTGAACAGCCATCACCTCCTGTGACTTAGAATTCTGATGTAATTGTTGTCTTGAACACTTTTTTTGTGTTGATCATTTTCATTCATCTCTAAAGTCTTCCTCTTAAGAACCTATGCTGTGACCTGACAAATATTCATGATACTACTGAGTTGAATTTAAAATAGAAAATGTCGGTGGAATTTTCCCCATGAGGGTTCTCTGCCAGCAGCAGTAGAACCATTGAAATGTATTCACTACAGGCAAGTTAAAAAAAACCAAACAAAATAATAATAAAAAAAAAACCCAAACCAACAAAACAAGCCCTCCAAATAATACCAAAGATCATTGTTAAGTTGAAGCCTGTCTTTAAGAAAGGTGTTTTAGCCTTATAATTGTCTGATTGTGTGCCAAAGACACTACGGCTAATCCTTGAAAGCAAGTTAGCCTCATACTGCTGATTGGCAGTGGAATAAAATGATTTTTCTGAGGATGCTGCCTTCTGTGTTAGTCTTGTCGAGAGATTTTGATCAATATTGATTTTGTTCCAGCATCTCAACTCTAAGGTCTATGAAAGTTACATGAAGGAAGATGACTCTTTGCATTTAAAGTATTTTAATTCAAACAATGCTTAGAAAGGGGGAAAGAAATACTTTGTAGGTGGGTACTTTACATTTTGTTTCTCATTTTTTGGGATTATGTTCAAGTTCAAGGCTCCTCACAATGTTCTCATCAGTAAACTGGACTTAAGTTCTGCAACATGGCCTTTGCGTTTCTGTGATGCTTTCTGCAGCAGACTCAGGTAAATTACAAATGGGAAGATGTTAATGAATCAAGTTTGAAAATTATATTCCAATCAGTGCAGTGTTCTTTGTGGTGATTTGACATAAGTAAAATCATTTATGTTTCTTTAAATTCTTAAATCCATTGCAGATTTTGGTTATGATTGTGCATAGCCCTTGAGAGTTGGTGGGGATTGCTTTTTGGCGGACAGCTAGAAGATGGTTGTAGTTCTTCCAAAAACATGAGTTATGAGTGCTGCAGAAATAGTATGGATTTGGGACTAGAAGGTATAAAACTGAAAGTAAACTAATTATTTTGCTGCTATGGGAGGGACAGTAAATGTTATTATATGCTTGCTATCATGTAGTGCCTCCAGTTCCCATTCTAGCTTGTTGGAATATTTGATGTGCCATTTTTCAAGTCCAAGTGAACATTTGACTCTTTTATAACTTAAAGTTCAGCCATTATGAAGACATATGGGATGTTCTTACATCGTAATAGATGGTCAGCTTATGCCACTTGTTTCCAAAAGGGAGTAGATTAATAGGAATAAGATAATCAGATCATTACTACTTGGAATTTCATGGCTTTTAGTGTCCATCTGTAGCCTTTTCCTTTCTTGAATTTATCTTAGAAAAGAGACTGGATTTTGCTTCTGTCACCTCATCCTGTCTTGACTCTGGATTGTTGAGTTTGTCCCAGGCTTTCAGTGTCGTGTTTTCTAACTGGTTTCTGTGGTGTTTCCTTAGATTTTCTTGAAGGTAGGACATTCTGTCCACGGACAGAAGTAACTTAGCTGGGTATTTTTTTAATATAATCAATAGAAGTTATTGTGGGCTTTAAAGAAAGTTGGAATTTGAGAGGTTGTGGTCTTCCTTCATTGTAGTTTCACAGTTTGTTGCTATAGCTACTGTTGTTGGCAACAGCACTTAGTGAGTCCTAGTTCAGTCTTTGTAGAACCTGTTTATAGATTTCACATCATTTCAGTTGGAAAAGACACTTCAAATCACTGAGTCTAGCCATTAACTTAACATTATGAAGTCCACCACTAAACCAGGTCCCCAAGCACAACATCTACAGGTCTTTTGAATAGCTCCAGGGGTGGTGACTCAACCATTTCCCTTGGCTGCCTGTTCCAGTGCTTGGCAACCCTGTCGGTGAAGTTCTTCCTGGTACCCAACCTGTACCTCCCCTGGCACAACTTGGGGCTGTTTCCTCTTGTCCAGTCAGTTTCACCTGGGAGAAGAGACTGACCCCCACCTTGTTACAGCCGCCCTTCAGGTAGTTGTAGAGGGTGATGAAGTCTCCCCTCACCTCCTTTCCTCCAGGCTAAACAATCCCAGTTCCCTCAGCTGCTCCTCTGTCACACTCTGCACTGCTACTATTATTTGTATTCCTTGCTTAAATAC
>NW_008620060.1:0-2131 GCF_000691845.1 Merops nubicus | reverse complement strand
CAGGAATCTGTAGCAGCTACTTTCAGCAAAGTTTTCTTTCTTTTAGAAACATCAACTATGAGATCCACTGGGCTTTTTTATAATTTTTAAATGCACTATTTATTTTCAACACTTGATGTAAAAGTGTTTTTGCTGGAAAGGGAGTAGTACTCAGTACTAGAGAAGTAGAAATCTGATCAGGAGGGACTACTGCATAACTTTCGTGATTCTAAATTAAACTGATCAAACAAAGTCTTACTGTGCAAATCCGTGTAATTTTGTGATTCTTCTGTGTGATTCTTCTGTGATTGCCTACTTCATGAGCATTTATCTGTAATTTATTCCCTACATTTATTATATTTGCTTCTTGTCACATAGGTAAGCAACCTGAAGAAAATTCTGAAAGGAATATTGGATTACAACCATGAGGTAAGAACCATTTTAAGTAATATACATCTAATTTCTTTGTTGTTACATGTTTTTAGTTAAGTTGTCTAATGTAAATTATATTCTACTGATTAAATTCTGACTTTTTCTTGTAAAGTGTTTGGCATACAGAGTGTTTCATGTCTTATTCTCAGATGTTAGTTTTCCCTAAAATTTCTCACTTGGCTAATTGAATACCCAGAGCTTCTGGAGGAATCTGATGTTCAAATTTTGTCATGCAAATAGTAGATGTCTTTGCTGACTATGTTCTGATGATGGACTTTAATAGTATCTGGTTTTGATTTTTTTTTTTTTTTTTGCCTTTTCTGCTCCAGCTAAAAACTGCCTCTCTTTCTTTTGATGAGAGAGAGAAGAGAGCAGTTTTAGCTGCTCCTGACACTGATATTTTCAATTAAATGTCTTAATCCTCAAATGCTGGAGTCTGACCTTGGCATTCTCTCTTAGATAATTGAGCAAACTCGGAAATTGCCTGCTGCAGAGGAGATACAACGTAGTATTGTTTTCAGTGGTGAATTTTCAGCTGGAATGTACAATATACAGTCTCAATGACATTTGAGGCAAATTAATCCATGCAGATTGCAGCACAAAATCGATAATATGTACGTTCTTCGCATTGTTTGTCTCAAAATAGTAGCTTGCCGTAAATACTTTGGAGAGGAAGATGCTTGTTAATAAACTTAAATCTTTAAAAATGAACAGATTTTTCAGAGAGAAAAAGTTAGATTCACAAGCTCATATTCAGTAAATGGTCAAGTATCCATGTTGAAATGAATTTTGAAAATGGATGGTTAAGCAAGTTGGTCATAACTGACAATTCTAGAAAGAAACAAGTAAGTTTTTTGTGGTAGAAAATTAATAATGCTATGACAGATGATGCCAGCTTATTTTCAGCCACTTGGTATTTATGATGGTGAGGCTTCTGGTGCTAAAACTTTACTACTAGCAGGTTTTGAGCTCTTTGAAGCTGATCCTAAATTCTGCAGATGTAATACACTTTTTTAGGTTTGGCTGGATTTTGGTTTGGTTTCTCTTTTTTTTTATTTGTTGTGCCCCTGTAATCTTGCTGCACAACTCTACTGGAATGGAAAGTTTTGGGGTTTTTTTTGGTGGTTTTTTTTTTTTTTTTTTTTTTTTTTTTTTGGGTAAAATTCTTTTATATTTGTGTTTCTAAAAAGACTGAAAATGCTCTTTTTCATCCCGAGATATTGCAGAAGCTATCATTCATTTCCTTATTTCTTTCAAATTATTTTTGGTTGAACCAAAATTGTATCTCAGGTTTATTTCAAAATACTCTATACTTTTGTACCCTTGGCTTCTTCGTAGTGCATACCAATATGCCTTCAGCTCTCTTCAACAGCAATTATATTATCAGTAACTATGAAGCTATTATAGTCGTATTAAATTAAATCTCGCGTTTCATTTGAAAGGTATTCAAGTTCTACAAATCAGTATATGAACATGTATCACATTTTTGTAATTCAAAGAATATTGTGTTTTACTGTATTTTTGTAATCTGTACACAACAGTAATATTTTCCATTGTGCTTGATGCATTCATAGAATTTTTATTTTCTCACTAGAATGGCCTAAAGAGGAAATCTTTTCCAACAAGAATGAATCTGAGTCCTTAATAATGTAGAGATTTTTAGCAGTGTTGGTACTCGTTCTTTGAGAAAATCGGGTAAAAAACAAACAAACAAACAAAC
>NW_008620059.1:0-2988 GCF_000691845.1 Merops nubicus | reverse complement strand
CCGAAATGACAGAGCTGGCGACAAGGGAAAGGGGGAAGGGAGGACGAAAAGCTTGAAAGTATCAGCGCAAACAGCAAATAGTTTTACTCCCAGACACCATAACTTGCTTTTCGATTAGTGATCTGTTTAAAGATTTGTCCTGGAAGTACTTGATATTAGGTTACAAAAGGTTACGTTAATTGCATTAAGCCATAATGACCCGTGAAAGACTACAAAGACTTAGAGAAAAACACGCTTCTTCCTTAAAGAAATTGAAGTAAAATAAAATAAAATAAAAAATTTTTACAAAAATTGAAAAATACCAAAAGTCGGAGCGCTGCCTGGTGGCGGCGCGGCCAGATCTCCCAAAGGAGGGAGGGAAGAGAGGGATGCAGCGGCCCCGTCCCGGTCCCGGTCCCGGTGCCCTGCCGGAGGCTCTCGTCCCCTGCCCCGCACTACCACACCGGGAGGGCGTGTGTCCGCCCCAGGCGCAGCCGACTGCGTAATAGTCCAGAATTAAATGTGTCTACTAATAATCTATAGTGTCGTTCGACGGGGCAGAGCAGAGAAACAAAATTGTCATTCCAAATGAAAAGAAAACACTATTTCTTAGAAGTGTTTTAGGAGGGTGCACAGTGGGGCATATTTTCTTTCTTACTGGCAGGAGTTTGTAACTGGATCCCTTAACATTACTGAGAACATGAAAACATGAAACAAAAGTATTGATCCAAGAATTCGCAGAAGAAAAGTATCCAAATGCACACTGGTTTGTTTGAATTTTTATTTAAGGTTACATCAGATGTTTACGGGGGAAAGTGGAAGCTTGCGATATAGCTCTTGCATACCCCATTCACACATGCGTGAAGGAAAGTGTTATTTGTGTTGTTAATTTACATTATGTTCACTTTAATTGCATCAGCTGCCAGACAGATCTAGGAGTAATGGCATTTAAGAGGGAAATAGCAATCATCTTCAGAAGACTGCAGCGTAATGGAGGAACCTAATTAATTTAACCTTGCAGTCTTCTATAATGGCTGCACTTTATCATTTCCACAGATGGAGCTTGAAGGAATTAACAATGTTGTTTATCCCAGCAGACATCTCTGACTGTGGTTAGCCGATGGCAGATCTCCCACTTAAAGATGCATTTCTCCACTTGAGGGAAGCCAACCCGAGCCCTGGCAATAGCTGTCGAAACTCGCTAGTGTTATATGCGTGTGGGATATTGGAAAACTGGGAAAATGCATGACATGGCTCTTTATGGTCTCATCAAGTGACGCTGGAAGAAAATAGTATTTCCTTGCTTACCAGAGCCAAGATTTTTCCAATATCTTTTCAGTTTCTCTTCCTTTATTCTCCCACTCAACATAGTTTTTCTTTAACTCTGCATCCTGCTATTTTTTTTTTTTTCATCTTTACAGGAGCAGTACGTGTCTGTTTCTAGATTCGTAGAATTCAACCCAACACTTCTCCTAGATGATTTGCAGTGTTTACAGACATTTTATGCTTGGGAAACCTGAGCACACTTGAGGTAAGCACACGTCCACACACAAAACACAGCAATTATTATTTGAACAGGCTGATTGCTTATTATTTCAGGAAATAACGCATTTTTCAGGCTGTCATATTCAAGGGCACTGCTGCTTTGCAGCTTCGGGCTCTGAGAGAATACCCCCTCCTCCGTGATGCTAACCCAGAGATAAATTACAGCGATTAAATGCTCTACACTTTTACCTGCATAGCTGCAATATTAAAGCGCCTTTTGGCCACTCTGAGGTGGACAGTTGTTACCCTGAGCAGCCGGGACCTTAGAAGTTAGCCATAGAAGTGAAGTGTATCAGACGAGCGTATTTTCGGCACGATTATCTCTTCCCACGCGTGTACAAAGAGAAGCCATTGACAGCGACTCGGAGACAAGGATAGCCCCACTTTCTGTGGCAGTAGCTGTGCTCGAGATAGATCTTAACCATTATTGCTTTGCCTTTTTTTTTAGGTCTTATTGGCATCTGGGATTTGCTGTTACTGTTGTTTGGGGTGGGTTGGTTCTTTGGGTTTGTTGGTGTTTTTTTTTCACACTTCTGAGTGCCTGGCAAGCAAAACTCCCATCCTTGAATTTAGACCTTGCCCTTGCCTCACACGATAACTTGATACTGTTCCCACACCTCGATGAAGAAAGCGTCTTTTCTGTTTCTCCTCCTTACGGAGCAGCCTGCAATAGAAACCAACGTACGCACAGAAGAATGCGGTTAAAATTCGTACCACTATTAGTTGCTATAAAGTGGTAAAGGTGAATGGTAGCCCAGGATGACCTGGGCTGCTTGTGCCGTGTCATTTTAGGAGGCCCAGAGTGGATCCAAACCTCAATTTGTTAATCTGGCAGGTATCTCCGGTACTAGCCAGCGGCGTGACACTGAATATCCACGCGATATGAAACACTTGGGTGTCACCGCTGTCACTTCTCTCGTTGGCGGGACAACGCCCTGGCTCCTGACGGCCGAGAGCACGGCGGGAAGAAGGGCAGGGCAACTACCATAGTAAGAGTGCTGTGATTTGGGCTGATGACTTGCGCCGCGACGCTAACCCAGCTCACGGGGAGGTAAAGATGCCGCTTCGCCAAACAAAGGAGGCTAAACGGTTTGAAGTCCTAATTATTGGCCACCTGGAAATAACCCTGTACGTCTGTATATTCCAGGGGTTGTGGGGGGAGTGTGGAATATAAGGAGAAATCGATACAGAAAGTAGCTCAGAGGAATTCAGGCTGTGAACGTCACGTAGATGAAATCTGGGTGTGGGGCAAAGTGTAAGGCGCAGCACCACTCTCTGCGCTGCATGGAGATCTATGAAAACCGCCCAAAATGGAAAAACAAAACAACATCCCCCATGCCCCCCCCAAAACCCCAACAAACCGAACAACCAAAAACCACCTCCCCTCAAAACAGAGCAAACGCGGGCGACGAAGCCCTAAAGGCACGCCGGCACGGCACCCGCCCTCCCCGCCGGGCGCCGCTT
>NW_008620058.1:0-20406 GCF_000691845.1 Merops nubicus | reverse complement strand
AGACCTTGATGTAAACTCTGGGTGTGAATAAGTTTCTAAAAAAAAATTATATGGAGGCTTTGGATACCAGAGAGGGATTGATTAATTGACTTTGGGATAGGAATAATGAACATGTGACTCTCATGTCACTAAATATGACTGTGTAAACGATAGTGCTTGAAGACTGATGTGACATCTGAACGTGAAGAGCTTTGATTTCTTCTCTCAAGCCAAGTTTTGACAAAACCTGGAGTTTCCTGCACAGGGGATGGCAGGGATGTGGCCTCTTGGCATGGGTCAAAATGTTGAGCAATAATTAGCTTCAGTAATCAAGGGCATCTATTGGGACCTCTCCTGGAAGAACAGTTCCAGACTCTAGTTGATGAGCAGAAGGAACTAAAGGAAGTAAATGGAGGAGAAAGGAGGTTCCATTTTCCTCTTTTGCCTCTGAAATAGCCATCTTTGCAGGTTCTGAGCCCGTGCAGCTGAAGGCTGGTGACTGCTCCTGGTGTGTTGGCTGTTGCTTGAATGGACCAGTGTCTGCACACCTTTGAGTGAGGAAAGATCAGCAGTGCTCTCAGCAAGGAGCTTCCATGAAATCCCTCTTTGAGGAGCTCCCAAGCTGAGCCTTGCAGGTAGATGGAGTGTGGTGGACAAGGCTGCACAGTGCTCAGGTTCTGCAGCTGGAGGGTGCTGGGCTGGTTCCTCTGCCAGCCAGGACCAGCACCAGGATCTTGGCACATGCCTGCATGATACATGTGTGGGATTTTTTCAGGGAGCCTTTGGAGCTGCTGGAGGAACATTCTCCCTTCTGCAACACTTACTTTCTTCTTCCTGACCTTGATCTTCACATTTCCTTCTTCCAGGAGGTTTTGTACTGCAGTCACAGGAGGCTTGTCCTTCCTCAGCATAGGGAGAGCCATAATTTGCATCTCTTTGTAGCAGAGTGACTGATCTTTTCACCGTGCCTGCCGTGCTGCAGCCCTACAGAGCCTGTGCTCACTCAGGGTTTGCCAGGGGGGTGTGAGGAAATAGTGAGCAGGGGCAAAAATAGAACCAAAGAGCTGCAGGAGTCAGGGTGGTACCGAGATAAAATAAGCCATCTTATCTAACTTAATACTTGGGGAGGAGGGGGAATGTGGGCCAGCGTGTGCCAGTAGTGTTTGATCATTCATGAGGCTTTACTTCACAGGCAGGGCCCTCAGAGGGCCCCCGTGGCCAGCTAAGGCATGGGGGCTACCTCGGTGTGAGGGTGGCTGGTGGGTGGCTGTGTGGCCAGGGTGGGTGGTGGCTGTGGAGGCATTTTGGTTTGCAGTTGTTTTCCTTGTGACAGGCATTTTTTCAAGTTACTCTCAATCCATTTGGCAGCTTCTGCCTCACATCCCAGACTGTTGGGTGGCCAGTGCACAGGACTTGAGTCTTCTCTGTTGTACCATGGGTTTGCTTGGTTCCTCTTACAGGTGGGGAGCTCGTGCCCTTGGCCCAGTTTTGGGAATTTTAAGTCCAGGTCCTGTGTTTTCCTCCTTAGATGCCTAGCTGAAACACAGTTCAGATATCAGAATGGCTCCCTGCCACAACTTCACACCCTGTAGGAGAGATTTCAAATGCATTTGAATTTTTATTATGTTATTTGTAAGCACAGGAGCCAAATACTTCTTCTTTCCCACATCCTGCACTACACAAACTTCTCGTTGGCCTGTCTGAGGCAGCTTTGTGTTGATGCCAGGGACTGGAAGTCCTTGTTTTCTGACATTGGATATTAAAAAAATTCAGCATAGGTACAGAGAGCAGCTCCTTCTTCTCAAAAACAGCCTGTTGAGAACATGCCCTCTGAGCAGTCAAACCCTACTCAATGAATGGTGGCCCTGTAACAAAGAACTGGGCTGTTTACTGCATTGTTACAGGGTTTGATCAGCTTTCTATTTTGATGAGTATCTCGTTGGCTCCTAGGATATCTTCTTTCCAGACACTTGCACTTGTGGGTTTTGTTGCTGTACAGCCCTCAAGTGTGGTAAAGAATTTCACAGACCCATATTGGGAGAGGTGGTCCCAGCCATAAGGTGCTTACACAGATCACTGGGACCTTGTCTTAGCATGAGACTTTGTCGAGGAGATAAATGTAATTTGGAAAGGCAGTTCCAAGAAAATTCTATTTCCAAGAAAGTGTTTCCCAGAAATTGTATTTCAAATATTTTTCTGACGTGGTGTGCTGAGTTTGGCTGAGGGATTTACTTTTCTTCACAGTAGCTGGTATGGGGCTGTGTTTTGAATTTGTGCTGAAAATAGTGTTGATAAGACAGGGGTGTTTTGTTCTTGCTTACACAGGGTCAAGGCCTTTTCTGCTCCTCACCAGGCTGGGAGGGGACATGCTGGGAGGGGACACTCTGGGCCAGCTGACCCCAGCTGACCAAAAGGATATTCCAGACCTTTTGGTGTCATGTTCAGCATATGAAGCTGGGGGAAGGATGTCTGGACTGATGGCATTTCTCTTCCCAAGTCGTGGCTCCATGGGATGGAGCTGGGTTGTCCTGGGGCTGGCAGAGAGGAGCTGAAGGAATTCCTTGATTTGCTTTGCTTGTGCACACAGCTTTTGCTTTACCTGTTCAACTGCCTTTATCTCAACCCAGGAGTTTTCTCCCTTTTCCCCTTCTGGTTTTCCCTCCAGTCCCACCAGTGGAGGGTGAGCGAGTGGCTGTGCAGGGCCAAATTACCAGTTGGGGCTAAATTTATAACTTGGGCACATTTTGAGGAAAACTTGCTACTGCTTGGGCTTGTTCTGAGTTTTTGGCTGTTAGCTTATGCAAACAGGCCAGTTCAGGCAGAGGAATAAGATCATCAGTGCCCTTTACCTTGCTGAGCTGAGCAACAAGAAGGAGCTTAAAGAGCATTTTCATGTGCAGTAATTTTCTTGTTGTTAATCTCTCCAGAAAGTTAAGCCCTCTGTTCCTGACACAGGCACTTTTTGCCTTCCTGGGTTTGTTTGAAAGGCTCCACTTTGGGCTGAGGCACCTCTGTGGGTGCAGGCAGATACATGCACCCAGCCAGTCAGGGCAGCAGAGCTCCATCCTGCTCGTTGGTGGCTTCCCAGGGGCTGTGTCAGCTCTTTCAGCAGCAAAAGTCTATAGTTGGAGGAAAAAAAAACCCAAGCAGATAAGCAGCTAGCAGTGCTTAAAGCCAGCAAAACTGCAGGAAGGACACTGGCAAGTGAGCTTCAACAGCCTAACCTCTGTTTTGTTCTTGCCATGAAAGCTCTACAGATAGTTTCCTACCAAAGCACTTCCCAGGGCCTGTTGCATACATAGGTGCACCAAGCAAATCCTCTGAAGTTTTCAGCATTTTCAGAGTCATGGAAATGTGTTTTCAGCTTTCAGCAAGGTTGCTACAGCTCAGGGTGCTGGTCTGGCTGAGGAGCAAGGTTAGCACAGGAACGTCCTTCCCCATCCTGTGGCCCCATGCTGGTCACTCTGCGCTTGCAGCGTGGTCCTCTGCTGCCTGACTCCATCCCAAGTGGGGGGTGTTAACTCTCAGGAGATTCTGGGGGGGACAAAGATGAACTTTACAAGCAGAGAGCCCTGAGAAGTTCCCTCAAGCATCGCTGCAGCAGAAGAGGGCTGGGGGAAAGGTGGTTGTCTCAAGTTTGGCCAGGTCTCTGCTGCCAGGTGAGCCTGGGTCTGGGCATTGGTGTGTTCAGCCTTTACTGTGATGCCTATGCTGGTCTGGGGGGGTCTGAGAGTGGGAAATTTGTCATTTATTTCCCTCCACATTGTCAAATCCAAAGAGCTTTGACACCCACAAACCTTTCTCAAAAGGATGGTTCTTAATGAATAAACTCAAACCGTCTTTCCTCTCCAAATGCCTTTTTTTTTTTTTTTGGCCAAGGAATTTCCTGCCTACTGCTTCATTGAAAAAGGGTTTAAAAGGTCCAGTGTCAACGTGAGCCCTCGCTTGTCCCATCAGCAGGCAGGCAGCCTCCAGAACTGGAGAAGGAGCTGGGGAGCTCTCTGGTTACCCAGCAGAGCTAATCGATTAATTAGCAGGGGACGGAGAGCACCAAACAATCTGTTGTGCCAGATGGATGCTTCAGTGTTAATTTCTGTGCTCAAAATAACTGGACACGGCGCTGCAGCCCGGATCCTGCTGCTGTTGCCTTCAGCAGTGAAAATGATGTTGGCTTTCCTGATCCAAGCCCATAATTCTGGAGGAAAAATGTCTTTTGGCATCAAACAGCAACAGTAAGAAATGAAATTAATAAAAGCTGTCCAGAGCAATGGGCTTTACCTTCTTCCACAGGCATATGTTAGTGCAAGAGCTGAAGTTCTGCTTTTATCTCCCCAGAGCATTCTTATTACATGAATGCCAAGAAATGAGTAATTTGGGGTTTGTTTGGGTTTTTTTTTTTTGCTCTTTTGTTCTTATAAATAACTTTTGATGTATTTTCCTAAGGAAGTCTAAACTGAAGCCTAGTGCTGGAAAAGTTCAGAGGTACATTGCTTTCTCTTTGAAGGCTCCCTGAAAGGAGGCTGAAAGAAAAAAAGCAATTAAGTTAAAAAAGTCGTGGTGGTGGCTTACTCCATCACACTTAATTATCAGTGAAGGAAGCTTACTGCAAATTTCCTTCCATATTTTTCTTCCATTCTTTGTGGGTTTTTTGTTCCCCCACCTCCCCCCCCAGCTTTTCATAGCCAAAAGTTGGTGTGCCAGAGGGATCCATTTCTTATGAACTGCTTGTTGGAGAATGGCAGAAATCCCTGACAGTCTGTGGTCAGGCTTTGGTGGGACATTGGAGGACATTCCAGGAGGGAGAACGTGGCCCACCACCTCTGTGGCACTGGGAGGGGTTGAACATCAGACTCTAGAGGAACTCTGTAATCTGTCATACCCATAGTTCATCCATCTTTTGTGAAAGGCAGTGGATTTGGTCTATCATATTTATGCAAGGAGCCAGGTATCTACTTAGGGTATTGAGGAGCCAGGTATCTGCTCAGGGTATTATTTGTAAAGCTGGACACAAGACAGGCCCTGGAGTATAGGAAAAACTTGAGCTTTTCTGATTTTATCTTTTTATTCAGAATATCAGTGATGCATTGGATCAGTTTTTAACACTGGGAACAAAAAAATCTTTCTCTACTGACCTATCTCTATGTCCAGATGTTTTTTGGTAGTTATTTACAGGATAAATCGTGTCATTGAAAAGCCAATTGAAGTAACTTTTCTCTTTACTCCATCAGGATGCTTTCAAACTACAGCACTGTTTGGTATGCAGAGGGATCTCACAGACTTCGATTGTGTTTTCGGTGTTTAACCAAATCATTGAATTACTTTTACCTTTGTGATACTGTTAGGATTATTTTTAATTAAGTGAAGTGTTTTAACACGCTCTAATTTGTTTTTCAGCAGATGTATCTAGCACTTGATAAAGAGGGGCTGGTTCTGGGAGAAAGACAGGCTCTGTCTTGCCTCATTTACCTGAGAGTTGGGCAAATACTCCTTGAGGAGCTGGGAAGGAGAGGTTATTGATGAATTGCCTCCTGCTATAGCCACGTGCAGATCCCAGAATACTTGTGCCTGGACTGCAGGGAGGGAGGAGAGGACATGTCCAGGTTAAATGCTCTGTTCCTGAGTTTTGAGTTGTGCTGGAGGAGCAGCTTATTGCCTCTGTAAACAGTGCAGAAAGCAGAGGCTGGATCTGAGCAAGTCATTAGCTCAACTCATTCTTACTCCCTGATGTACTCTCAGCCTAGTTTTAAGGTTATACTCAAGCCTGACTATATATTTCCCTGGAAAAACATGCCATAAATAATAAACTATTTGTCCACCAAAACAACATTGCACAAGAAGTTCCCTGCTCTCTAAACCAAGGCAACGGGTGAACTTAAGGGTCAAACCCGTTGCAGAACAACCTGTACCTGGCTGTTTCTGGCAGGCTTGTGAAGCCTGGTGTGGCACAGAAGACTGGCACGGGCCATACAGGGACCAAGTACCCTCAGTGGGTGATGGTCCAACGCAAGGATGTCAGCCCAGAGAAACAGAACTTGGCCCTTCCATGACCAATCATTTTATGAGCGATGCGGGTGACCCCATTGCGTGGGGAGGAATTAATTGTAAGTTTTCATAGCAAAATGCAGCTTTAGGGGACTTTGAGGGAGGATCCACAGCTCTTTAGGTGGTCTTGGCCTGACTGTAGAAGACTGGGTAAAACTGTCTGTGGAGAAGCTTCATCCAAGGAGTTTTGAGGGGGCTAGGAAAAAAAAGAGGCTATGCAGCAGTGGGCAGAAGTGTGACAAAATCCAGGGAAGCAAGAGTAGCCCTGTTCTGCTCTGTGCTGTTGCAGTGGGGTTTCCTTCCCTGTCAGAGCCAGCAGGAAGATCTGCAGAGGGCACAGAGGTCTGGGGCAGAGCTGAGCCATGGCCAGACATCACCCTTTCTTATTACTCTCAAACCCGAGAGCTGGCTTTAGGTTAATGCTCCCCCTGTTTCCTGCTTGCTGCAGGGTTTTCCTTTTCTTCTGCCCTTGTTCCTGTTGGCTTTTCATCTCTCACCTCTGGGCTGGATGGCAGTGAGGGTAAGGCTGAGATGTTGCCAGCTGTTCATGCCATGCATCACTCCAGGTGAGAGCTGCTGAAGTGGACGCAGTGGGTGGCAATGGGCTTTCTAAAATGGATGCCCTTGATTGTCTACAAGCAACATTTTGGGGGAGGAGGAAAAGGGATGGGGATCTGTCTGTGAATGAGGATTTGCCATGTTGATCTGCTCCCACTTTGGTTGCAAGTAGGAAGTTTACTCTGGTTTCCTTAAGCTGCATTCAGGTCCCCCTGAGTATGACTTCTCTCCTTCCATGTCAGTGAAAGGCATTTAAGCAGAGTACACAACTAGGTGCTATCTTAATTTCATGCTTGGAAGCTTCCAAAAGCTCCAAGGGGGCTAAGGAAAGTTTGTGCTTGTTGTTTTGGAGGGCAGGGTGAAGGGTAGATGAGAGATGTTGCCCTTGTAAGTAATATTTTGAGAGGTAGAGTTAGAATTCGTCTTCATAGCTGCCCAATGCCAGCTTGCTCAATAAAACCCCTGTTTGGTTTCCAAGAGTATCAGGAAACCCACGGTGGTGTCAGGAGAGGGAAGGGAAGCCAGCTGCTTTTTATAGCTCAGGTTGCAGGAGAACTTGGGTCGCTCTGCAGTTGGATTTACTAAGGGGGGACAGTGGGGTGGGGTTCACTGTGCGGTGGCAGATTCCTTGCAGATGATAGCTGGAAGTCTCTTTTAGCCTGCAGACTGACTGAGTGATTGGCAGCTGGATCATTTTAAGAGGTGATCACTTCCCTTGGCTGTGGTGGCACGTTTTCTGCCTCCCAGCCCAAGCAGTCTGTGGCAGCAAGCACTTACTTCCAGCAACACTTAGTGCACAGACCTTCAAAACAGGCTCTGGCCACCTCCTCTGCTGCAAGGCAAGGGCTGCAGGCTGTTTGGGGACAGCTGCCTGGGTCTGTAGCATTGCTGAGTAGTTGCTGGTGGTGTCCCTGTCAGGGTCTGTTAGAGTGCAACTTTTGGAAGTGCACCAATAAATACAAACCCTGTATTTGAGCTGTAATCACTGCTCAAATGTGTAACAACACATCTAAGGGGGGGAGCGTGGAATTACACAGCTCATTCACTACACAGGTAGGAAAAATTGCTCTCCTTCTGCCTCTCCTCTATGGCTCAGCTGGGATTTATTGTCAGAAGGAAATAATTCTGTACCAACAAGTAGCCATTTTCTCCTGTTGTGACTTTAAGTACTGATCTGGAGGTGGAGAGGCAGCCCTGAGATCCCTGCAGCTGGGTCTGCCCTGTGTTTCCTTCCAGCACAGCAGGCAGGGTCCCAGCCATAGTCTGGAGTGTGCTGCATCCCCTCCTGTCCCAGCAGCAGCCCAGGGGGTGGTGGCAGCCTCCAAGGCTGCTCCCCAAAACCTGCCCACCAGCACAAAGTGAGAAACTTAGTTGTCCCTGGGATGGGAACTTTGTGACCTGCTGTCTCCCTGTTTTCTTCATTTTTGCTTCCAGGATAGTAGATGGCTTTTGTGGAAGCAAAGCTGTGAGGGCTTGGAGATGTCTCCACAACCTTCCTAGGGGGAACAACCTTCTTGGCACAAGGAGCATGTCAGGACTGCATGGAGACATGGTGCATGCAGGAGCTGGGCTTTGTCCTTGGGCTACAAACAGGGACTTGCAAGAGTTTCCGTGGGCTATAAAGGGAGGACTTGGGTTAGTCTTGGAGCTGGGCTCTGGGCTCTGCTGCTCAGTGTTGGCACTGCCACTGCAGCTGCCTCACAGGCTTCAAGAGCAACAGCTCATCTTCAGGAAACAAAAACCATCTTGGAGCCAAATATTGGCATTTCTGGCCTTAATTTCTGCCTCCTTTCCCCACCTGCAGAGCAGGGGAGATGTCACCTCCCGTTTTGCCAGGCTGTCACCTGCAGCATGGCCTCAGGGCATCCCCAGCAAGGCAGGGTGAGTTCAGGCTGGGGCTCTTGCTGTGCTGCTGCCCTTGCCTGGTCAGTGAGGTTGGTTTGTGTGTTTTCCCCTCCTTTCTAGTGACCCCCACGTGTCCTGCTCAGCAGCTGTGGTCTGGGAGGAGACCACAGAGCGAGGGCTCTGAGCTGACAGCCTGGTGCCTTGGCTGCCTGTCAGCAAAGGGCTCTCTCTGCCTGGAAGAGCTGTGCAGCCCTTGCCTTCTCTTGACCAAAAAACACAAGGTGGCACAATCATCACCACAAAAAAAAAAGGGGGGGGAAAAAAGGTATTTTCTTGGTTTCTCCTGTAGGAACTACAAATGACAGAGAGCTTTTGAGAAGGGCTTGTCTGAAGGATGGGGGCTGCTGTAGTGAAAAGCTCCCCCTGAATGAACACTTGGGCAGTTGTTGGCTAGAGGGTACTATCCTGACTCCTGCTTCTGGATTGCCTCTTGTGTGTTTTGTTGTTTTCTGAGGATTTCTGGATGTGCTGGTTTCACAGCACACTTCCTGCTAGGTGCCTGGTCTGCAAAAACATTGGAAGATGGTCGTTAAGTTGTTTTTATTTTTTTCTAGAGCCCTTCATCCTCCATCCCTGCAGCCCAGCTCCCATGTGATGTTGGCACTGAAAGAGGCCTGGATTGAGTGGTGACATGGTCTTTTGGGCCTTAAGCTATAAATTTCAGAGTTTGTGTAAATGATTGTCACTCTTCTGATTCTGCAGGAAAGCCTGTTTTATCTCATGAAGCAGATCCATGCTCTCATGACTCTGTTTTTGGGGGTCACAGGAGCGAAAGAGGCCTGGATTGAGTGGTGACATGGTCTTTTGGGCCTTAAGCTATAAATTTCAGAGTTTGTCTAAATGATTTGCCACTCTTCTGATTCTTCAGGAAAGCCTGTTTTACCTTGTGAAGCAGATCCATGCTCTCGTGACTGTTTTAGGGGGGCACAGGAGCTCTTAAATTTGCCTGGTAGCTGCTTCCAGCTTCCATTGCCAGTAGTGGGGGTGCAGAGGTTCTGGAGCAGGTACAGGAGTGAAGGGGGGGATGTCTGAGCTCAGCTCAGACGTGGCATCTGGATTCAGGTTCAGCTTGGCTCCCACCTGGGCTCTGGAAGCTGCCTTTAGCCCTGCTTCCCTGTGCCAAGGCAAAAGTGATGGAGTTGATGCCAATTTACACCTGTTTGCTTTGGGGAGGCAGGAGGATCTAGCTGTAAAACACATCTGCAGAGGATGTGTGTCCTGAATTGGGAACCAGGCTGTCAAAGAGCCCAGTGAGTGGTGCTGGATGCTGCACTGCTCCTGTGTGAGCATTTGAGGGGCTGCCCTTCAGAGCCCCATTTTTCCCTGGCAGTGTTAGATACAAATAATCCCCTGCTCTGGTGCTTGCAGGCTGTTTGCCAGCATGGAGCTTTGTGCTGAAATCTTTGGGCCAGCATAGAATCATTGGCTGCTTTTTAATTTCTTCCCTTTCTTTAAACAGGACTTCAAATGCTGCAGCTTTGCCACAGGGATATAATTACATAAGCCCTACAAATGGACTTCAGTGACCAGTCAAATGATTTGGGGTTTGCCAGTAGTTTAAGCTTGCTGTTTATTAAGCTGAAGTTCATTGGAGAGTTGAATTTTACCAAGCCCTCTGTAACTGCTGCATGTCTGTGTGCATTTGGCTTGCCTAGAAATGGCTTGTTTGCTTTCATAAAGGAGTCAGCACCAAAGGGTAAGGATCCAACCCCTGATCCTGCCCCATGCTGGTTAGAGTGCAGAACTATTGACATGAATGCATGCAGAAGTGGCCTCTAAGTATTGCAGTTGGTAGGAAAGTTTTATATTTTTCCTCATTTTGCTGCAGTCCTTTGCCTTATTCTATTTCTGAGCATAAAAAGACACTAGAAATCTAAGTTAGTCAAGAAGGTTTTAGTGGCTGCTGGGAGGATGCTGGTCCTGGGAGGTGTCTGCTGCCCCACAGCCCTGCCAGGCCCTACGCTCAGCAAGAAACTCTCTGCCTTTGTCTCCCTCGAGGGCTTTTCAGCTCTGTGTTGCACAGATCCCAGGCAGGCAGCTTGCCTGCAGGTGTCAGCTTGACGTGGGCTCTGCCCCTAGCTTGGTGCCTGGTGCTCAGCAGGAGAACAGCTCTGCAGGGAATCCTCTGCAAGCAGAACTGCCTCCCTGCTCCAGCCCCTGTCCTGCGGCATCCTGCACCCAAACCCCTGCACTGTCCATGCCCAGTCAGCCCCTGCCTTGTGACTCTCCTTCCTGCGTGGGGGTTGTGAGTTCTGCTGATGCTTTCTGGAGCTCCAGAGTCGGGAGGGAGGAGTTGTGGGACTCTGACTCCTCCTGATGTGGCTGGGATTTCAGCAGGGAGCAGATCTGGGGAGGAGTCGCGGCACCGCTTCGCCCATCTCCAGACGTGACATGGCAGGAGCCTTCTCCACCAGCTCCTGCCTCCACAGCAGAGCCTGAGTGGAAACCTGCCCGTGCTGGCTTTTAGGAGTTGTGGCTGGAAAGGGGTGTGCTGCTCCTGCATGCTGCCTTCCCTTCCCTCTGTCCACGCTGTCCCCATGGAAACGCAGGAGCTGCCTTTTCTCTGGGCATGGCGGTGCCTGGGCTGGATTCTGGGGCTTTGGCAGGGTCCTCCCAAACCAGTGGCTCTAGCTGTGAAAGGTGAGCGTGTGGGCAAGTGCCCAAGAGGTCTGGGCAGCAGCTCGTGCTTTGGGTTCTGTCACTGAAGGGGTTCAGACACTCGGTTTTCACTCTGCTCCCTTGCAAGGGAAGGCAGAAGGATGGGCACTGTGGATGGGCTCAGTTCTGCTCCACAGGCTGGGGAGAAGGGTTGCTGTATTACCACGCCAGGATTTTGGCTTAAGTTGGACTTCTGAGCAATTGTAAAGACTTTCTTTTTTTCTGGCTGAATTGGTTCTTGCTGCTCTCTTCATTTGTCTGGCACTCTTCACTTTAAAACCAGGCTGTTAACATGGGCTGAGCCCAGCAGTGGAAATGTGTTTGTCTGTAGTGTGGTCTCACTAACTAGTCTTTCAGTAAAAATTCAGTGTCTTCTCCACCCTGTTGACTCCAGCCTACTCATTTTGCACCAGGACTCATCTGGGCTCTTTGGCCAAGTGTCATAATTCCAGTGCCTCTCAGACTTTCTTTCTGAGGTAGATGGGAAAGGGAGCTCACACTAAGCAAAAAGGCTGGGGTGAGATCACACAAGAAGCTTAGAATGATAGTGCAAGCAGCTTTGAGTTCTCAAATTTGATCTGTAAAATGTGTGTGTGGGGGGGGAAATCCCTTCAGTCTTGTGAGGGTGAGTGCCTCAAGGATGGTTTAAAAAGTAGGAAGTTATGGTTCTGATGACCATATAAATACATTATATTTCAGGCTTGGGGTTGCTGCTGTAATACAGACTCCCCAGGTTCTTGTCACCTCAGAAGCTCCAAATGTTGCCTGTGGACTGTAGCTGCAGTTACAGAGAGCAAGGTTGGTTTTTATGAATGTGTTTTGTTTGAGGATACTGCTGTAAGCACAGTAGCAAAACTGTCTTGTGAGTCTGTGCAGAGAGGAGAGGAGATTTGGAGGGTTATGCTGTACTTTGAAGTTTTTCTGCTTACTTAGTAAGTACAGCTTGATTTCCACATCTGAGATGTTGTAACAGACTGAATACTCCAAGGTAATCAGGGGTGGAGGGGAGGGCTTGTTAAGCAGCTTTTTCTCTCTGTGAAGTAAGAGCATCAGTTATGGGGGGATCTATTGCACTGGTCAGAACAAAGTCATGCTTATAACAAGCCTGGGAGTGTGAACAGAGTGCAGTTGTTCATCTGCTCTGTGCACAGGATTATTTGGGAACATTGACAGCCACAGGGATCCCTGTTCACCCATTTTCCAACGGCCGTGTGCTGTTTGCCTTTGCTTCCTGGAATGTTTAAAATCAGGACCAAAATTTTCCCAAGGAAGTGTTCAAGATGCCACATCTGCACTGAGACACTGAGAGGGTTGTTCCCTGCAGAGGTGCTGAGCCACTGCAGCACCAGCTGATGGCAACAGGAATCACCAGCAGCTCAGCACTTCAGGAGCTGCTAAAGGACCTGGCAGCAAATGTAGGTGCCTGTCTCCAGGTAGTGAGGTTGGAAATGTTGGCCTGAGTTTGCATGGCAGAGGAGCTTGAATAAATAGCAAGAAATTATGCAGGGCTGAGAGAGGAAGAAGTTCCTGATGGGTGTAAATCTTGTGGGAAGTGAACTCTTCCTCCATGGCTGCTCTGAGGGTTGCTCAGCAGGTGTCAACTCCAGCAGTGTTAAACCAGCAATGGTGATGTGGTGCTCAGGAGTCCATTGGCTGGCTCCTAGCTGGGTATTGCACTGATCTTATTTGATAGGATTGTTCCAGCCCAGTGAATCACAAGCTTTTGATTCAGGTTTACTCCCACCTCCACAGTGGCCTAATCCTCCTCTCATAAAAATTGGTGACAAAATCCTTGTTCTTCCTGTGCACAATAAAGTTACTAGAGATGTACCCCCCTCCTGCTGTGTTATCCTGCCAGAACTGCTCTGAGTTTGCAGCAGAGGACAGGGAGAGACTCCAACTTTTGGTCCCCTTTGACAGGACTGTCCCTGTTGAATTCACCTGGAGCACAAATCCACGGAAAAACTATTAACCAGGTATGGGGCAGTTCTGGTGTTGCAGGAGATTGAACCTTTCTTACTGTTGTATCAAATAAAATACATAAAGAGGAGGAAAGCTCCTTACACTGAGCCTGCCTCGATGCCACCCTGCTGGGACTCGTGTGCCAGCACAGGGCCAAATACTGGGATGGGGATGGTCACATACAAGCCCATAATCCTCATCAGATGCAAGATGCAGCTGCAGGGAACCTTGAGCTTAGAGAGTGCTGTGTGCACCCAGCAGGTCTGTCTTATCTGGTAGCAGGAGGGAGCTCTGAGAGAGAAATCCTGGAGGTGAGCACTTGGTAACACAATAGGCTTTGTTCTGAAGCAGCAGCATCCTCAGAAATGCCCAAGTATGTGCTTTAATTATTTTCCTCCTCCTTTGTAAGCTAGGAGGTGAACAGTTGGATCTATTGGGAGCACAAGACTTAATGCTTAGTGAGGAGGCTGTTGGGCACTACACTGAAATACAATAGAGCATTGTTATTCCTACACAAAAATATGCACTAGTTCCACTTTAAAGCCATAATGAGTACTGGGAAACCCTTACTCCATCTTTCACCTCTTCCTTTTCTCCCCTCCTTGTTTATTTTTTGCTAGGGGCTCTCCTTTATGTACACAAGTGTTTAATTCTCTCTGCAGGATGTTTTTTTGCAGCACATGCAGCTGTGTGTCAGTCTGGGCAGCAGACTTCTCTTACCTAGGGAAATGCCTTGTTCTGTTGTTCCCATCAGTCTTCCTCTTCAAAGATCTTCGGGTCACTTAAAAAGAAGAGGTGTCTTCAAGCACTTTTCCAAATCCCCACTGCTGATGGAACACTCCAGGAATTTTTTGGGAAATGATAAAAGCAGTGCAGTGGTCAGGGGTGGTCAGGCACAGGGAACTGCTTGGTTCTTTTGTGGGGACGTGTTTTGTCTCTTCCCCTCCTTGCTCCTCAGTGTGAGATGAGGAGAATTAGGGCTGCTCAGCTACAGACTTGATTCTTGTTGAATATAAAGAAGCAATTTCTGATGGAAAATGAACATTTCAGGGGTACCAGTGATACTGTTCTCTGTAGCTGAGCTCTAACTCCAGTTTGTCTTTTGGGATGTTCCCTGGATATTGGTCCTGCTAGATGCCTTTTTTTTTTTTTTAAATTGTATTGATTTTATCTTTTTTTTTCTTTTGCTGGCTGATATCCCAATTTTCTACCTGGGAATCTGTGAATTTATGCTGATGTCAACCTCTGCAGCACTTGAGCTGCATCAAATCTCCACATAAGCACATAATTTGGCATCATGTTTTTGAGTTGTGGGTTAATGCGTCAGGATATTTCTCCACACCTACAAAGTCTAGCTGAGCTACTTCATTTAAAAAGGACTTGTTTTAAAAAATGACATGTGATTACAGGGAAACTTCATCTGTTCCTAGATATATCATCAAAAGATGCATACAGAGCTGTATCATCCAAAGCAGCGTGGCCAGCAGATGGAGAGAGGTGATCCTGCCCCTCTGCTCTGCCCTGTGAGACCTCCCCTGGAGTCTGTGTCCAGCTCTGAGCCCCCAGCACCAGGAGGACGTGGAGCTGTTGGAGTGTCCAGAGGAGAGCCAAAGGAATGCTCCAAGGGCTGGAGCAGCTCTGCTGTGAGGACAGGCTGAGGGAGTTGGGGCTGTTCAGCCTGGAGAAGAGGAGGCTCTGGGGGGACCTTATAGACACCTTCCAGTGCCTGAGAGGGGCTACAGGAGAGCAGGGGAGGGACTGTTCACAAGGGTTTGGAGGGACAGGACGAGGGGTAATGGCTTTAAGCCAGAACAGGGCAGATTTAGGTTAGACATTAGGAAAAAGTTCTTCAATATGAGCGTGATAGATCCTTGGAATAGGTTGACCAGAGAGGTCATGCAGGCCTCATCCCTGGAGACATTCAAGATCAGGCTGGATGAAGCTCTGAGTAGCTTGATCTAGTTGGAGCTGTCCCTGTTCATAGCAGGAGGGTTGGAGTAGATGACCTTTGGAGATCCCTTCCAGCCCAGACATTCTGTGGTTCTATGATCAGACAGTCATAAGACTTGAGAATGAAAACCCCAGGCAGATCTGGTAGCGTGGTGCCACAAGGAATTGCTGCAGGTTGGTAGGAGTGTTGTGGGAGCCCTGCTGTCTCTGATGCTCCCTCCCTGTTCCACCAGCATGTCAGCAGCTCCCGAGTCGTTGGTGCAAGCTGAAGACTGTCTGGACACCAAGGCACAATAAGGTGCCAGCAGCCTCTGTGATTAACTGATTTTCTTTGTTCTTGTTTAATAGTGCACCAAGGTGCTGCTTCTCTTGCCACCACCCTTGCTAAAATTGTCTGGTGCCTAAAATATGACCCTTGATGTGTGAGCCTGGCTTTGGTTTTGTGACAAAAGGAGGTGATTTGATGGTGGCACTTGGTCCAAACTCTGAGCTTCTAACCTACATCTCACCTTTTATTTTTCTAGCAGCAAAGGCAGCTGCTATTATTGAAGTTGGTAATAATATCTGAAGCATGGCTGGAAATATCTGATAAGTTGCTTGGTTCTTTTGATAAGGGAGTGAGGCAGAGAAAAATGGAGCTTACAGTAAAGTTTATTAAACAGCAGAGCACGTTTAATCTTCCCACCCCCCACACTGCAGCCAGAATTCAGCATTTGTCATCTCCAGTGTCCCCAGCAGCACTCCTAAAAACCCATTTGTCTTTGCCACAGCAGGTTGGATTTTTCTTTCTCAGATGGACACAATGGGTTGTTTGTTCCTTCTCCTTGGGCAGCTGAATAATACGTGCACAAACCCACCTACTTCTCTGCTCCAAAATCACGAAAACCAGCGAGTTGCTCAGCTCCCCATTTTGACAGTATGGTAGCATGCTGGCAGCACTAATAGTCATTAATATGTATTGGCAACTGCTTGTGTTTGGAAACGGAGCATTCTGCAATGCCCAGGAAAATGAGGGATGAGCAGGAAGAAGCTGGTTCTTGAGGGACAGGTATGGGAACACTTGGAGCACGTACAGAAGCTCTTATATGCCCCTTGTTGAGTACTGTCCTTATCTCTTCCCTGTGCCTTGGCACTTCAGTGCACTTTATTTTAATGAATTTTAGGGATGATTGGCAACTTTGTGAGAGCTGAATTAAAGGTTAGGTTGTCATAAGCCTCTACCCAAGTTGTAGCAGCACCAGCAGAAGCCATAACATGTTACTCTCAATTGCATACATTTTATGTTTTCTGGCTTTTTGCCATGATTTTAGTGTTTTACCACATCTACTGAACCATCACAGGAAAAATAAAACAAATTGGCTTTTTTACTGATGCTGGCTGAAAGGCTTGCCTGTGAAATGTGGTGCATCACTACAGCTGGTAAGCTCAGAGGACACCTGAGAGGTTCATGTGGGTTTTTTTTTCCTACTCTGATTTTCACTGGGGAGAAAAAAAAAAAGAAATGGGGAAGAGGGTTTTCAGCTGAAAATTCTGCAGTGAATTCATGTCGAGCCCAGAGTCCCTGTGCTGACTAGGTTGACTAGTTGAGTAGATTTCTTCCCTGTTGCTTGCAGGTGAAGAGCCAGGCTCACCCTGGCAGCCTGAACACCCGTGTGCACTCCTGAACACACTGCTTGTGCAGCCCTTTCACTTTTCACTCCAGCTTCCTCAGACATGTTCTTTTTATCTGAGCATAAATTGAAGGTGGTAATTTGCCCACTCCTGTGCTTGAGAGGAAAAAGCCTTTTCAGTCATAGGCATAAAGCCAGGGAGGAATGCAGGAGCAAGCACTGCATTCTTCTGTTGCAGGGCCATTTTGGAGTAGAGGAGCTGGCCTTTTCCCAAGGGAACCAGACTGCCCTTTGCATTTGCTGCTTGAGAACAAGGACTCTCACACAAAGCATCTGAAAATGGAAAAGTATATTTCTGGGCTTTCTTTTCTTCACTGAAACCACAGGACTTTGTTCCAGAGAGCTCGGCACCTGTATGTTTAGTTGTTTTCCCACACTTGAGGTTCTGCTTTATATGTAAGTTTTGGCCTTGATGTCAAAATCTGTGGAGTGTGCTGGGACAAAGGTGAGTTGAGACAATGTCTCCTTTTGGGCATCAGAACCCTTCTTTGGAAGGTTGGTGTTTGCAAAAACTGTTGTGAGACTGTTTTTGTCTCTGAGGTACATAACTTGGAAGATAAAGCCAGTCCAAGTGAAACACAAAACAAATCTGCTTTGTTGCATCAGGTAGCAGAAGTAGATTCCTTTTTCTGATTCCTCACCTTGAGATGCACAAGTAATCCCTATAAGGATATATATCAAATTTCCAGCATTGCCCAGTTCAGAGGAGAGTGCACTTCCTGAGAAATGGGATTTTCTGGGTCTTGCTGAAGGGCAGATTTGATGCAAAGATCGTTGGATTAGTAAAAGCAGAGGGAGATTCTAAATTGATTCTATATGCTTTAGTGTGAAGGGTATGTTTATGCATAGGGATGCAGAGGTGAATTTGTACTGGAGGATGTAAGTGATGTTTATCTGAGACAGAAATACTTCTTTTCTTAGGAAAAAGAATGACATTTTCCTTACCTCTCTTACCTGCTGTGGAGTGGATTTTCTCATGACGAACGTGGGTGCTGAGAGAAAACTTAGCAATACTAGATTGTCATGTCTTTAAAGAAAGACAAAAATAAAGCTGTCAATCAGCTCCATAGCTTATATTTAGCATGTCCATGTAAAGAGCTGCAGCTTGAGTAGCTCTGAAACCGATGCTGAGGAATGAATAAGAAACCATAGCACAAATGAGTGCAGGGTGACATTCTGTTCCGTGTGTAGCAGAAAAGCATTTGGCACCACGAGCTCATTTTGATCTCACTTGTTGTGTCTTCTGCCTCCTACCAGCCTGGAAGAGAGCTGGAGCTGTGCCTTAGCCAGATGAACTCAACATGAACGATCTCTCTGGTTTACGGAGAGTTTATCTAATTTATTTCACTTTTGTGACAGCAAGGATTGCTTAGATGGGGTTTCCCCCGGCCTGCTGCCAGTGCTCAGTGATTCACCAGGTCTAGAAATGGTAACAGCTTCTTGAGAAGTCCCTGCCCTCCTTCCTGGGAAGGAGACCCTATGGTACAGCAGCACCTTGGGTGGGAAGTAGAAGTTCTCACACTCACAGGGTGAGACCAGGCATGGTTCGTTTGGAGATGTGGTTACTCAGAGGTCTCAAAGTGCCTGCTTCCTTTGCCATTTCTCCTGAAGGGGTGGATCCTTTGGAAACCACCTAGTCTGCACTGTTAGCAACCCTGCCTGCCTCTGAAAGGCTGCCCACTGGGATTTAGCTGGGAAGTTGGCTGGCTGGCAAGTAACTGTGGAAAAGCACTGCTGGTGGTGAGGCAAAAGCAGCTCTGAGTTGATTTTCCCCTTATATGATGACTAAAAGGTGCCTTCCCCCTGTCAGATTTCTGGGAGGTTCTCCTCAGGCCTTGTTTGCTCAGAGCCTTGTAGCTAACACACAGTGCTGAATCTTGCAGCCAGCTCAGCTGTGTCAGGGCAAAGAGATGGCCACTTCCAAGGAGAAGGTACTAAGCCCTCTGTAGAGGTTTTGCAGCGTGGTGAATATCCAGGTAACGGAAAGAGCCCCGAGTGCAGGCTGAGTTATGTTGTGTTCCTGACTCATCAGCTGTTGATGCAGAGGATCCTGCTACCTACGCTGCTGTGGTGATGCTGCTAAGTAGCATTTCCAGCCCTCTGGGCAATGACTTCAAAGGAGAGCAAAGATAAAAACAGACCACTGTTGACTTTGAGATAAATGTTATATTTATACAGGCAGATGTTGAGGTAACTGAAAACTTTTAGGCGGCTTTGATGGAAAATTTGCCAGTCCTCAACCTTGAAAAACTCATACTCAGGCTTGTCTTCTGTCCTCCAAAATCACAGAGCAGATGTTGGGTCCCCCTGGTTCTTAGGTTCTTAGCAGAGGAGGGCTTTTTCCAGCATGAACAGGGAGGTCCAGGAAGGAAGCAGAGCCTGCTGTGACCTGGCAGGGCAGAAGGGTTGGCTGAGCCTCTTCCTTTGCCAGAGAAGCCCCTCAGTCATGGTAGTCTCCCCAGGGCAAGCATGGGGACAGGCACTATTTCCCCCGTGGACATCCAGATGTATAGGCTGCTGGGCTTGGGTCAGGTCTGGTTCCCATCTGGGGTGGTGGCATTAATGTATCTGTGTCCCCATCTCAGGCACTGGAACAGCTCTGTCCCACCAGCTCAGCCATCCACGTGCTCTTCCCTCAGCTGGAGACACTCACTGCTGGGTTTTCCAGCCCCCTCAGGCCATTGATAGAAAGAAGCACCAGAGTTTTATGTGGGATTTCTCAAACAAGCAGGGCTCTGCCTCCCAGAGCATGCCTGGGCTGCACTTCTGTGATGAGAGCGAGCAGCCAAACTAGTAAAGCTGGTTTCCTCTCTCTGGAGTCTAGCATGGTGTGAGCTCTCAGCTTTCCTGTGGCTGGGACATGCCCCGTGTGGGTTCTTTGCTATCTAATGAGGTTTGTGCTTGCATTATGGCCTTTCCCTCAGTGCTGCTGCAGACAGGCTTTCCTTTCCTATCTAGAACCACAGTGCACAGACGTTCCCACCAACCATCTCGAAGCTCCATCAGGGACCCGAGTCTTGGACCCACACTCACAGTGAATAGCACCTAAATCTGTGGGTGAATTTGCTGTTTAACATGCAAAATGCTGTTTGGAGTCTTTGATGTGATAGGAATTGAGTGCTTTGTATGTCAGAGGGTCATTCTGCAATTCATGGAATTGCTCATTCTAGTAGAGGAGCAAAAGGTAAAGTGGCCAAGACCTTGCTGGCAAGTGAATGAATGGTGACTTCCCTCTGTTGGATTTATTCAGTTCTTTGAGGTATAAATGTATTCTTGATGGCTAGAGAAATCAGTCATTCTGCATTAGGAAGCCTGATTGATGTCTTTGGCAGGCCTTTATGAAGGGCTCTGTAAGTGAATCTGGAAGTAACCTACAGGGAAAAATAAGATGAGGTCTGGTTGGTTTAATACACAAGTATTCAAGGTTTTCTTAGTTTTCCTTCAGCAGCAACAAAAGCAAGGTGTAGTTGTACAGACAGATGAAAATGAGTTACTTCATCCCTCCAGAACACACCTCGTGTGACATTTGTCCCTCCCAAGCTACTGTGACTTGCACCACATCTGAATTTTAATCATTGTATTGTTGTGTTTTGGGTTGATGTATCTCTCATGGTGACAAGATCAGGTGAGTTTATGGAACAGGGTCCTGCTGAGGTTTACAGACAGTGCTTGCCCCAGGGAC
>NW_008620057.1:548-2191 GCF_000691845.1 Merops nubicus | reverse complement strand
GTGAGCGCTGGCGGCCGGGACAGCGCCGGCGCGCAGCCTCCCGCGGCCCCCCGACGCCTTCCGTCCCTGGCTGTTTATGGTTTAAGTCCACCCGATCTTATATGTAACAGCAATATATATGTTAATTGAAAACTTCTGAATTTAAAAAGGTTGTGACAAGTTATAATTTGTCTTGTCAATGTCTGGAATCCTTGTTTAGCTCTTTAGTTGTGTCTGCTGTTCGTGCCTGTCAGATAACAGCTTGCCTAACACGCTGCCTTCCTCTCTCATGGCACGGAAATGACAAATGTGCTGTTTTATCCATACAATTTATTTCATTATTGTTGCCAGCACGAAGCATCACAATCAATCATAAGGAAGTCCATTTGGCAGGTGTCAATCTTGGTATGTTTTTGTACGTCTCAGTCTATATTTAATCCAATTACAAGGGTCATGGAGTAAGTGCAAATCCCCTTGTTACAACTCACATCTTATTCAAGATTTTAAGTAAAAAGTCAACTTGATCACATGGGCGCTTTGGGGGACCTCCGATACCTTGTGATATGTCGGGCCCCCCCTCCCAAATTATGCAGAGATAGCGTTTTATTAAAGAGTTATCGCGGGTCGTTCGGGGTTTGGGAATTTTTTTTTTCCCTGAGTATTTGTGTGCAAATGAAGTATCTTGTTATTTTGCTAAAGAAGAGGGAGGCTTTAATGATGGGAGATCTTTCCGCTCATTGCCCTTTCAAATACAATTGTAGATCGAACTCAGCCTTGTCACGTTGAGGAAAAGTGAATTTCTAACATCCAGGACGTGCCTGTCGACTTTCAGCGAATTGCATCCAATCACCCCCAGGGAATTCAGCTAATGTCTCAGTCTAAACCGGGATGAGGGGAGAAAAACAAATCAAACATTGTCCGGAGTCACGCTTATTATGAAAATGTTTTAAAGGATAGAGAAGGGAAATAATTCAAGACAACCTAGAATAAAGTTTTAGGCAAATTAATAGCATTAGGAGTTCTCGGGGGAAAAAAAAAAATAGATAAAAGCCCAGCTACAAAGTTAAGGTATAAAGAAATGTTTTATAGCTGTACGTTTCTTTTTTAAGCAAGAAAGATTTTTTTTTATCCTTGATTTTTTTATCTTTTTTTTTTTTTATGAGAAAACAAGGTTACAGCATTGAGTCGGCTACAGTGCGATTCTTCACAAGGGGAAATGTTATCTTTCTGCTAAATTTCTGTCTTTAGGACGCTTCAGTTCACAGAAGTTTCTTGCAGCATCTTAAATTAAACCCCCCAAACACACACTCCCGCACACTAATTCCGCTTGTTCCAACAAGTTTCCAGCTCGCCAGGGTGCACAAACCGGGGTGCCCCGTGTCAGCCGGCTCAGCCCGCTCTTGGCGAATGCTCAGGAGAAGGCGAGGTGCAACCGTTTACCAGGTTGCAGGAAAGCCTCGCAGGCTGCCATCCACACAACAGGCGGAAAGCTCTCAGCCCTTTATATGGCAACACACGAAAAGCCATTTCAATAATAACTCAGGTATTTTTTATTCGAAGAGATGGAGCTACTCAGTTTCTGTCAAACTGCGAGAGGGCTGAACCGACAGAATGAGAGGATAAAAAAAAAAAAAAAAAAAAAAAAAAAACAAAATTACATTTTG
>NW_008620057.1:0-471 GCF_000691845.1 Merops nubicus | reverse complement strand
TAGGGAAATAGAAAGAAATTATTTAAAACCACATACCTTGGACAAGGGCAAAATATCCCAGCTAAAATGTTAGTCAAGTGCCTCTTTCCTTGGAAAGTCAAAACCACGTTTCTATCGCAATATTTTTCCTGTTCTAGAGAGTTTCCTTTGGACTTTACCGTTTATTGTAGCTAGTCTTGGACCCTGCAGCCTGTGCAATGCCACAGTAAACAAATTGTTCTGATGTGCTTATTATTATTGCTCAAGTTCTGCTTGGGTAGAGAATTAAAGCTCATTATTACAGTGTGTGTTGAGAATTGCTCAATCTATGTGAACACGGGGGTTTGGGGCATCCTCGGGAAAAAAAAAAAAAAAAGAAAAGAAAAAATCACCACAACTTCATATCGTGGTGTAAATCAAATATGTATAATGCTTATAAATTTGTAACACGTTGCCGTGCCCCTGCTCCTATCCTTTGCCCTGAGCGGAGCG
>NW_008620056.1:1526-1798 GCF_000691845.1 Merops nubicus | reverse complement strand
CGCATTTGGCAGAGCTGCTGCTGGGAATGTGGGGCTGGTGGCACGGGGCCTGGGGGGTCATTTGCCCCTTCCTGTGACGCCTGGAGACTGGGGGCACCCATCTCCCCCTGGCCCCCTGCCTGCCACTGCTCCTCTGGGGCCCTTTCTGTCTTCTGGAGGTCACCAGGAAGCTGGTGGCAGGGGGTAACTGAGCCCTCCTGCCCCCTCCATGTGTGCCAAAGTGCTGCCAGCTGGGACCCCGGGCAGGGCTGTGCTGGGCGGAAGTGGCCGGG
>NW_008620056.1:638-1461 GCF_000691845.1 Merops nubicus | reverse complement strand
TGAGGGGTGGGGATGGGGAGGTGGGTGGTGATGCTGACCCCCAGCAGTGTCCCTGTCAGATCTGGGTCCCGGGTGAGCCTGTTCCATGTCTCTCTGGGGAGCAAAGCTCCACCTGCAACAGCCGGTGGCTCCCTGTCCCCTCTGCAGGGTGAAGACATTTCCCATGGCCACCACCCTCCCCCTTGTCACCACAAAGCTGCGTCGGGGCTTTGTGTGTCACCCACAGTGACACGTGTCCGTGCACCCACAGGCGTGGTGGGTGGGCACTGGTGTGAGCTGTGTCACTCCTGCTGCAGCTGGGGACACGGGGCATCCCCCGCCGGGGGCAGAGGCTGTTGGGAACAAACTCACAGCCTGGCCGGACAACATGGCTGGAAACGGACCCAGGAACCAAAACCAAGAGCCCTGCTTCCAGGAAGCCTGGGACAAACTTTGGAAGCCAGGAGGAGCTCAGAGAATTGTTTGTTTTTTTCCTGAACCCAGGTGGTTTTGGCTGACCCGTGCCTGGGATCTCTGGCCTGTGCTCCAGCTATGCTGATACTGGATGAGGGTGTTCAGTGAACTAAGAACTCCACGTGTGGAAGCTGGTGTTGGCGATGGGCCCGTGCCCATCCCAGAGCCAGGGGGAGCAGCCCTCACCCTGCTCCCCAGAGACTGAACCCTCCTGGCTGTGACACAGCCCCAGAGCCTGTAGTTCTGCAAATGGGACCTGGATCTGCTGATGCAGCAGGGGCCAGGGCCTGGGTCCTACTGCACTAATTAACTTGGTTAATGAAATCAGCTCTGCAGGCATCAGCGGCTCTGCCCTTACTTATGGCTCCCA
>NW_008620056.1:0-510 GCF_000691845.1 Merops nubicus | reverse complement strand
ACAGGCAGGATGCAGGGTGTAGGCATGTTTCAGGCAGGTTGCAGGCAGGATGCAGGGCACAGGCAGCTTTCAGGCAGGATGCAGGTTGCAGGCAGGTTGCAGGGCACAGGCAGGGCCTGACAGTGTCATGCGGGGGCCCCTTGCCGGCTGCAGCCCGCACTGCAGCGGGTCACATCCTGCACACCCCGCAGGGGGCTGGGGGTCCCTGCAGGAGCTGGGGCTGAGCCACGTCCCGACCCTACCACCCCCGGCACCAGGTAAGGGAGGTGACTGGGAGCTGCTCTGCTGACCCGGAGCTGACAGCAAGAGCAGAACCTTCAGCTGGTGCAGCTCAGGGCCCTGACTTCCACGGGGCTGCGCCAATTCACGTCATCTGAGGATCTGGCCCAAATTCATGCAAGTCATTTCCAAAAACCCAGCGCTTTACTGTCATGAAAAATGTCAGCGTTTATTTCTCAGCTTGCCGCAGTGCCCAGAGGTTGAGCTGGGCTGTAACCCCTGCTGGAGAGA
>NW_008620055.1:7478-28470 GCF_000691845.1 Merops nubicus | reverse complement strand
TGCAAGTTGGTGTGATTTATTCGTGGCCTTCTTCTTTAATAACACCTAAGGGTGTGAGTGTCTCCCCTCCTGTTCTTCTCCCTGTGTTGTGCTGCTTCCAGTGCACGCAGTCTCCTTCCTTCCTGCCTTTGCTTTTTGCCCATCCTCTCACTGTGGTGGAAAAGATGACATGGGAGGTGTGACTTCTTATTGTCTCTGCACTTGCTGGTGATGACAATGTTTTTTTCAGGTGAATGGTGTCCTCCCCATCCTTCCGTTGCTATTTCCTGTCCTGTGGATTCTTGCTACAGCCTTTGGAGAAGCCAGAGTCTTGGCCCAGATGAGCAAGGCCTCATCCACCTCACTGGTATGTATCTCTCCACGTCAAACCATTCCAGGAGACAAGAAGGGCTCTGTGATGTGAGCACAATAAATGCAGCAGATGTGTGCACGTAATTGTATAAGCTTTGGATCTTTGGTTTTCCCAGCTATGCCCTGTCCCTGGAGCACAGTGTGGCTTCACGAACAGATGTTTTAATTTTTTCAACCTGTCTACAGCTATCCCAAGGTGATAGCAGCTCCAGTGATTCTATAAATCTCTTCAAGGCATGTGCTTTCTATCACCTAAATATAATCTGTCAAAGAGGCCAACATGGAGATAAATGCTCTGTGGTGACTATAACTGGAGAATGTTCAGCCATTGAGAAGGAACTGGATAAATGAGATCCTCTGCAATCCCCTGTTTAACGTGTGGGCTGAACAGCCCTTTCCTGAGACTCTGGGGCAGTGGATCAGGGAATAAGAGGAATTTCTGGTGGTTGTGCTGGTTTCAGGAGTGGAGTTTGGTAGTCTGATGGGTGTGTGATCCTGAACTGGATGTGCTGTTGGGTGTCTTGTTCTCTTCTGGTAGCAGTGTTGGTGAGATGCACTGTGCTACGTTTGTCTTCTGTGCTGAATTCTGTTATGCCTGTACTTAGACAAAGTTTCTCTCCTGTTCTTGTCCATTCTTGGCCTCTGTAGCCCTGGGTCTGTGTTTTCTATTCTTTTTCCTTTAGGTTGTACATGACTAAGCTGCCTGTGTCCTTGGAGTGTGGACATGTTCCCTTCCTTAGTGTCATTTGCACCTTTACCATCTCTTCTCAGTGTTTTCTCCACTTTACCTTTCCCACTCATTCTCAGCATCACTTGGTTTCTGTCTTTGCAGCCTTGCTCCTTCCCTTCACACATCAGCTTCCCTGCTTCATTCTCAACATATCCATTTGCCTTGTCACTCATACTTGCACCTTCCTTGTGTTCTTTCCTATCTTCTCCTTTTTCTTGTCCAGGCAACTCACTCTGTCCAGCCAGCTCTTTCTGTGACATCTCAAACATGATCCTCCATCCTTGCTGCTGCAGAACAGCCATTGTGATACCTTGGTCATTCTCCCTCTTGACTAGGGCAGCCTTCTCTTGGCCTCTCTATTTCACTCCTTCCTTCTCTCTACTCTGTTCAAAATGTAGCAGGTAAGGCCCTCTTCCTCTCCAGCCACTTGGCCTGTGTGATGTTCTTCTCCACATTCTGTCCTCTCCCGTCATGTTCAAGCTGCTTTATTCCCAGTTTTTCAAGGCCATAGGTGACCCTTGAGCCTGGTTAGTCAGACATCCTGCAGGACACAAAGCAGTGTCACTCCCAGATGAGACCCTGCCTCAAATTGCATTACTACAGTTGGACCACAGCAGCGTTCCTTTTAGAAAGGAATTTGATATTGGTTTGAAAACATTGTACCATCTTTGATAGGTTGGTTCACTAATGATTTACCTTCATTGCTAGAAATGGGCATTTTGTCTGAGTGGGAATTTTTGTAGTATCTGATTTCCAATACTTGGAACATTTACATCTTTTGTCTCCTAGATTTAAAAGCATGTCAGTCACATTTCTGGTCTGTTGCAGCTATTCACGTTGCCTTTTACCATCTCTTTGGTTAAATAAACAGCTGAAGCCCCTCGAATCGGTATAAGCGTATTTTCCGACCCTATGATCTTTCTCTTGGCTTTCCTTTTAGCTTTCTCCAGTGCTTCAGGATCACTGTAGAATTAATGAATCTCCAAAACCCACAAAATGTTCCAGTAACAGTTGTGCTTGTACTAAATTTCAGAATAATTTGGACTTTCTACTCTATGTTCCCTTGTTAGTACAACAAAGGCTCATATTAGGTCTTTTAGCCACTGCTTTAAATGGCCAGGCTTTGTTCAGCTGATGAGCTACAATTACTACTAAGAGTCCTCGTCCTGTAAGTCCACTTTTCATTTTTGCTCCTAGGTATGCAGCCTTACTTCTGTGCCTGTTGGTATGCATGTTTTTGCTTATTTACCAAGCAGTCCATATTGCTCCATAACAGTGGTTTGTTCTCTTTATTATTGGACTCTGCCCCAGACATTATATAGTTTACAGCCTTTATCATTAATGGTTTTTTAGTTTTCTTTCAGGTTTTGTACCAGAATTTGTATCTGCTTGAGCTAATAACACATCCTATTGCAAATAATTCCTCAGTTTCTGTTCCATTTGGAGGTAGTCTGTTTCTAATATATTTAACATGGGCCCTATTTCTCCAGTGTTATTCTAGAATTTTTTTATAAGACCAGGAAAGCATTTTGTATCAAGTCAAATTACCAAATGGTCTATGTCAAAAGCATTACTTTTGTCAGTCAAATTTGTAATTTTGTCTAAAAAGATATCACAATAATTTGATGAGATTTATTACTCATATACTTGTGGTGTTTGGCACTGGTTGTATTATTCCACTTCTTTTCTTCTAATGGAGTCTCATATTAGCTGCTCTGTTAATCTGGCTGAAATCAGAGTCTGTCTGGGGTCCTGTGGTAACTCAGTTTGTGCTCCTTCCCCTTTTTAGGCATTGGCACCACGTTAACTTCCTTCCATTGCACTGGGATGTAATCCATGCCCCAAGCCTCGTGCAAAATCAGCAGTAACAGTCGGAAAGTTGTCCAGACCTACTAATTTAAACATATTTACTCTCAGTAGCTAGTGTTAGAATGGAAAATATTTCATAATTATCATATGGTATGATTATATCACTGAATAAGGAAGAGCAGTATTTATTTAGCAGGGCTGCCTTGCCTGCAATACCATTTATACTTTCACTGTCTTCGACAAGCAGCAGGCTGGTTTTAATTACCTACTGGTATATTTTTCCTTACTTTATGCTAATTTTTACTTCTGTTTTCACTTCCATTCAGAACTGGAGTTTTTTATTTTTACTATGGGAATGTCGCTTTTTAAAACTTTCATAAACTGTTGTTAAACAATTCCTAATTATCTTTCATAGGTATCAGTTTAAATTATTTCTGACAAATTTGTCTTGGCTTTTTTTCAGCTTTGTTAAACTGATCCTTTTTAAAGGGACAGATACGTGCATTACTATTTGGGGTGACATTTTATTTACATACAAATGTGTGTGCCATAGTCACTTATGAATGTACTTAAATTAACTGTTTTTCAAAATTATGTCTGCTGAGGAATTCCTTTGTGCTGGATGCACAGATTTTACTTCAGTAAATTCCTCAGTGTAATTCCAAGAGCCCCATGATAGTGGCCTGCTATTATTTCTTTTCATTTCTTATCCACACCCCATTCATATCACCTCATTCGTCCGTGTCCCTCGTGTTCCAGGCACCTGCTTTTACAACCACTCCTCTAACTCCCTTCTTTTAACTGACCCATATAGCTCAAAAGCAGATCAGTCAATCCTGGCTCTTTCTGTCTAAAAATAGCCACCTAGAAAGTGCCCCCTCTGGGTCTAATTGCTATTATTTTTTCTGTAGACGTTTAGGTAATGACATGGGCTCTTCTGTGGTGTACAGCACCAAGCACTTTGACTGTGCTTCACAAGTAGATACAGATGTAGTCCATTAAAGACTTAATTGCTTTGATGAATTATTGGTCTGCCTTGGTACAGCAATTCCCACAGAGTAGGACTCCTGCTTTCTTCTCTCTGAAGGCCCGGTATTTAGGGAAGCATGTTCCTCATGACACATTTCTGAGCACGATTATAGTAACTGGTCTCTTCTCTTGCTGCAGCTTGCTAAGTTTTCAGAGGACACTCTCAGCAGCTACACAGAGATGGTATCTTCTCAGGTACTATTATTATGAATTGTTTTCTTCCATCTTCACTGCAGAACTTCATTACATCCTTTCCCTTCCTCTCTGATCTCCTGCTTGTTCCTAGACCCTTTATACTTGTGTCAGTTGTCCATTGTCACTCATTTGCTGCTTTAATTTGCTATGCATGCAGGTTGCACGTCTTTTCCATACATCTTCCCATGTAAATGGCTGCTCTGCTGACCAGAGATTGAGGTGACTTTGATACTGAGTCCAGTTGTGCTTTTCTGAATATTGCAAATGGTTTGAAATCAACTTTTTCTGTCCTGAGGAAAGTACTTCTTTCAAGTGCTCCTGTTCCAGGAGTAAAATAAACTCTTTATGGTGTGTGTCAGAAAGAAGGGAAGTATTTTGCTTGTACCAGAAAAAACTCTTTTCTTCAAGCCAAAACTAAAGAACAGAGGGGATGGCTGTCAGCACCAAGGCCAAAAGTGAAGGGGGGAGGATGGGATGCTCAAAAGTCTGGGCTTTTTAAAAGTCTGGTCCTGTTCCATAGGCTCCTTAGCAAGCTTAAGTACATGACTAGTGCTTCCAAAGCTGGGGCACATAAACATTCAGCATACCTTTTTTTTCTGAGGGAGGAACTGCATCTGGCCACTTTACAAATTGCATCATCCAGATTAAAGAGGTGGGCAGAGGAAAGACACTTTTCTCTCTAATCTGGCTTTAAGATTCCTGTATCCCTAAGGAGGCAGATGGACTCCAGGAGTGATTAAAAATCCCTAGATGTTATAAGAATCAGTTGCTCCCAGTCACACAGAGAAGTGCACATGGATGCACACACAGGCTTCTTTTGCTGAGTATTTTGTTGTCTTTCTGTGCCAGTTCATCATTTAACTGAGATGTTTTTCCAGTGTTAAATGGGAGCGATTTGAGCTGACCTTCCTTGTTGAAAATGCTTCTTTCTTTTTGTACCTCGTAACATTTTTGCTTGAGAAACTGGTTTAAATAAGAGCTTTTTTTCTTCCTGGTGATAGCTCATGATTGTTTTGCATTTGAGGTTATGGTTGTACTGACCCTTAGTATCTAAGGGTCTTGATCTAAGGAGCTTTGGGGAAGTGCTCTGCAGTGACAGCATTACAAAACAGCAGCTAAAAAGCAGTAAAATCACACTGTAATGCCAACCTGGTTTTGCTGGCTTTAGGAGTGCACGTACAAAAATGTACAGCTCTGGTGCTTGGGTTGATTGCTGTCATCCAGACTCCCTGTGAAACATTTTCCTGTGGAAGATGAAGAGTGCCAACTTGACATTTTAATTTTGCAAACTATCCCCTTCTTTCAGTTTATTACTGTGTTGATTACAGTTCATTTGTAATGATGGCATAGTCAGAGCACCTTGGCTTTATTTCCAACGTTGTCACTGCCTCAGTAAGTAACCTTGGTCAAGTCACCTCACCACAGTGACTCCAGTTACCCCATTTGCAGCGTGGTGGTCATAAGCTTAAGGCCTCAAACTCAATAATCCAAGGGGATGGGAGTTACTTTAGTAAAAAATGCTAAGAGGAAACAACTGATTCACTCCAAATGAAATCACTTGCTGTGTTTTTGGATAGACAAAGGTATTTTCAGTGAATTCTGAATTCAACAATCAGACTGTCTGTTAGCATCCTCTGGAAGGGGGAAGGAATGCCTTTCCCTTGGGAACATCAGCACTGTATCAGTTAACAGGTTCCCACGGAGCCCGATGTTAAACTTACAGTGTATCACTGTGTTGAACCTGAATGCAGGTAATGTCATACTCCCTTTTTTCCTTCTCTCCCCTCATCTTTCACTGAGTGGGTCTTTAACTGGCTGATGTCCTCTGCTTTCCTTGGCAGGAAATGATACGCTGCATCTGGAGCCACTTCCTCTGTGTTGTGAAAGGCAAATCCCCAACTCTGAGCTTTACTTCCAGCTTGCTCCATAGTCTGGGATCTGTCACTGTGAGTATGGCTGGGTTGTCAGGAGGAGGAGCCCTACATGGATGCTTCATTATCACCATTTGTGTTGTCCTTCCCTGAGCACAGACTGTTAGCAGTCACTTCCCTGCGCTGGAATTTGCAACCCTTCAGGCACCTGTCTTTGTAGAAGAGTTTAAAACTATCTTGTCCCAGCAGCATATTTCCAGGCTAAAACAATGGTTAGAGATACTCTGTGACATCTAACAGGATGGCTGTGTTTTCTAGCTCTAGTTCTGATCCCATAACCCTCTTGACTCCTGTTCAAGAGCCAGTTGTTTCAGGTCCTGATAAGGTACTAGCTATTTAAACAGATTGAGTAGTTGTTTCCTTTCCATAGTCTTCATGCCTAGTTTTTCAGTATCCTGAGATTAAACTGGTGTTAAACAGCCCATCAATCCTGCTAAAGGAAGGAATTCTCAGACTCCATGGAGGGTTATTGGGTGCAATTGCTTAAGACTGGAGGTTGGCAAAGGAGGGCCTTGTCTGTGCTCCCATCTGCTTATTAGACTTATGATATCTTCAACTAACAGGAACCCTGAGACATGTTTTCACTGAGATTTTGCTTTCTTGGGGGTGTTCTAGGTGCTCTGCTGTGTAGACAAGCAGGGGATTCTTTCCTGGCCAAACCCCAGCCCAGAGACTGTTCTGTTCTTCAGTGGGAAGGTGGAACCACCTCATGATAGCCATGAAGATCTGACTGATGAGCTCTCTACACGGTCCTTCTGCCATCCTGAGATGGAAGACGAGGTGAGAGATCTGTAATCCATAATGTAGTATGTTGGCTTTAATAGTTTGGCTGACACAAACAACATGGTATTACAGAGGGGGCCCTTTGCTTGTAGAGAAGTCCCGTGCCATAATTTGCTTAAAAGATAAAGAGGCAGCAAGGATGAGATCCTCTTCTACAGGAGTCCTGAAACAGCAGGTGAATCAGCAGTGGCTCACATTTGACCACTGAATCACCAGTGGGTTTTTTTGTTGGTCTCTTGCAGCCCCATGAGAGAGATGCTTTGCTCTCTGGCCCCCTGGCAGATACAGTCCACATGGCCAATGAGCAAGAGAGGAACAACTGGTCTAGTGACCCTCCAAAGGCCCCTGATGCCCATGCCCACCGAAAGCCAAACAGCAGAAGCAAGCATCCCTCTGGGTCCAATGTGAGTTTTAGCAAGGACACGGAGGGTGGAGAGGAGGAACATGCTCAGGTAAGACATACTGAAGGAGCACACAGGTAGTCTTCTGTGGAGCTATAAGACAGACTTAAACCCATAGAGTCTCCCCTTTGGGGAATTTAACTGGGAGTTCCCTGCAGGATTCTAGGCTTAAGCTGTATTCATTGTAACCTGTGAGTATTTTCCTGTCTGTTGGGCCAGGTTGTTGGTGACAGTGAGGTGGTGGCTTGTGAGGCTGAAGACTTTGTGTGTGACTACCACCTTGAGATGCTTAGCCTGTCCCAAGACCAACAAAACCCCTCCTGCATCCAGTTTGATGACTCCAACTGGCATACACACTTGAACTCCCTCAAGCCTCTGGGCCTGAATGTGCTGCTGACCCTCTGCAACGCCAGCGTGACGGAGCGGCTGTGCCGCTTCTCTGACCACCTCTGCAACATCGCCCTCCAGGAGACTCACAGTGCTGTGCTGCCTGTCCACGTGCCCTGGGGCCTCTGCGAGCTCGCCAGGCTCATAGGTGAGGAGAAATCGGATGAGCAGACAGGGAAATCAGAGCTGTCAATAGACACTTAATCCTTAGAGAGCACAAGAAAAATATTTCCCCAGTCCTGGTTCTGAGAAGGTGGAATTACAGAGCTGACTGTTGTTGGTTGGTTGCCAAAAGAGCCTGTTAAAGAGATTGCTTTTGGCAAGTTCTGACACTGTAGACACTATCAAAGGACCAAATGTCATCAAGGATATTTCCAGCCAGCCCAGGCTGGGCTTGGTATTCTGGCTCGAGTCTGCCAATCTCATCAGAAGGAAAAGAATACTTGCTACTGGAGAGATAGCTGCCCTGTCGTTACAGTGATGCTTTACCAGGAGTTTAAGTGATGTGAAGTACCTCAGCTTGTTTTATAGGTGGGGAAACTGAGGCATAGGAGAGAAAAGAGGTTAGAGGTAACACTAAGATTAAACTCTGGAAGCTCTTGAACTCAGTTCTCTGCCTGACCTTCAATGTCATAGTTGCTCTCCTCAGTGAACCAGAAGCATGAAAGCTGTCATTACTAATAACATTGAGTCCTCCTCAATTTTTTTCATCACAGATCTTGAGCCATCTTCCTGAGGATGCACAGTGAGCACAGCTCACCTACCTGTTGCTGGGAGCTGTCAGAATGGATTTAGGCAAAGTGGGTGGCAGAGAAGCAGGAGGGAGAACCTTTCTTTTGCTTTGGTTAGAGTCAGTTTTTCTGCTCCTTCTGTTCACATTTCAGGTTTCACACCAGGTGCTAAAGATCTTTTCAAGCAGGAGAACTATTTGGCCTTGTACCGCTTGCCAAGTGATGAGATGGTTAAGGAAACAATCCTAGGGAAGCTTTCATCAATCACCAAGAGGAGACCACCCCTCAGCCACATGATTAACCTTTTCGTGAAGGACACCACTACCAGTAAGGCTGCCCCTTTCTTTGGGCATCCACTCGGTATGGGAGGATCTTTTCCATGGGGAAAATCCAGAATCAAAAATATTTTTTTTACATTATCTTAGTAAGGTGGAGGTTTTATTGGGTTTTGAATAGACTTCGTTATGGTCGTGGAACCGATACTGCAACTGATACTAATTAAATATTACTCAGGGTTTTAGCTAGTGATGCTCATCCTTCTGAGAACCCAAATAATAAGTTGTTCTCGTTTTGAATTGTCTGTTGCATACTCTATTTCTATTTTGCATATTAATAAGAAATCACAGAAATCCTGTGCTAGCTCATGGTGACCATGAGTATAGCACCTGAAGCTGTGCTGACCTCCGCTGCTCCTCCTTCCTGTTCTAGTAGGAATGGTCTGGGATGGCAGGGCCATACTGCTGGGCACCAGCAGGCCTTAAAGCACCTCAGCAGGATTGAGCAGCTTGCCTGTCCGAGCTCTTAGTCTCTTTGTAATACCTTAAATTGACTGTACTTGGCTCTCTGGAGTAAACATATGTTCAGTATTGAATCAGAAATATGATTATTGAGCTGGCCAGAGATTCACCAGGTAAACTGTCTTCTCTTGCCCAGTTCTTCCTAAATTCCTATCTTCATCTGAGGAGGAGCTTTTTCTTTTGTCCTGATTGCCTCTATCTTGCCTTTGTGAGCAAGAATTTTTCTGATGCTGAGATTCTTAACGTAGGGAAAAACCTTTCATGTTGCCTCATTTCAACTCCTTATCCCCATTTTTAAACGGTTTAGTTTAGAGGCTGGAGCTCAGACGAATACGTGTGTGACCTGGATTATTCTGTCTAGAGTAAATTCTAAGAAGAATTTTGCCCGTGGGGTTAGTTAACCATTGGAACACCTCTCACGTGATAGTCCTGTCCCTTGAAACTTCCTAAAATCTGTACAGCCAGAAATAATGGATTATGCAGATAATATGGGGTGAAATCAAATGGGTCTGTTGATACAGAAGAGTCAGACCAGATGATCATAACTAACCTCCCTTGATTTGTGAATTATTTGTGAATAAATCTTCGAATCTACCCACTCTCATGATGTGCTGAAGTCAGATACATAATAAATTCTCCTGCTGTAGCAGAAATGGGAGGTAGCTTATCTGTCTGTTCCCTGGTGATTCCATTGAAATACGTGTCTCGCCATCTGGCAGTGTTCATCCCAAATCCACAGTAACCACATGGAAATGAGGGGCTCACTGCATCTTCAGGGGAGGAAAATGGCTTGGTATCGCCTCTGTCTTCTTTTGCTGTAGCTGCAATCCTCAGTTCCTTCTGCTCTGCCTCCCTGGCTCAGCTTGATTCTTCCTGATGAGCCCCAGCAGTCACAAATGGCTACTCATACTCCCTGGCCTGCTCATTAGTTTTCTCCTTTGTGCCAAAGAAATCCTGGTGCTCACATTCATGTAGGAAGGGAAGAGGCTGAGCTCACTTTACTGGCAGTGACAGCTGAGTTTATCCAGTTTATCCTGCGTGCTGTCACTGTCCTCCACCCCCTAGAAGGGTTGTCATGGGGGGTGCTGATGGTACTGAATGGGAAGTGGGTTGCAATTGCTATCAGGCATGAACGTACCTCTGTCTGTGCACGTGGTCTTCTGCAAGCTCTGTATCCAGAGCATAGGTTTTGCCTGAATCAATAAACCTCTTTCTTTCTGTAGTTCCTAGGAAGGACTATCCGACCACAGGAGCAAGGTGGGAAGGATGAGGTGTTTATACAATAAAATTAACCAGAGGTCTGCACAAGTCCTCCTTTGTGTCCCTGAGACAGGCTCCTCCTTTCACACGGAGTTCATATTCGCCTTGGAAGTTTGTTATGCTGATAAACTTGGCGTGTGATGACTATTTATAGCAGAAAGCAGAGAGCTGCTGTGTTTTGGAAAATCCTCTGGTGTTTCTGAAGGTCCCTGCCTGGTTTGCACGAGTGGATATTCTTGGCTTTTGATTTCACCAGCTAGTGTGAGCAATTGCAGCCAGCAACAATGCCTCCAAGAAGTCTTTGGGCTCGTTTTTCTTGGCAGTGATGTTTTTTTCATTAGATCAGCTTTGAAGCTGTTGGGGGCAAAGTCAGAGAGCAGCTGGAGGAGGGAGCCTAGACAGAGGAGCCTACGTGCATGCAATGTTAACGTACCAGTGCAAATGAAAGGGAGCAGGGCCTGTGGAGGGAGAGACAGCCCTGCACACTTTAACTTGTGTCCTGTGCCTGGGACCTGCATCAGACAAGTGATGTTGCACACCTTTGGGAAACAGTTTTTAACACCTCTGTTTGATTTTAAGCCCGTATTAAAGACTAAAGTAGTGAAACAAAAAAAAGCAGGACAAGCTGTGGTGTTCATCGATTTTCAATTCTTCCCTGATCACAACATGAGTTATTTTTTTTAGTCTGTTACATTGAACTTTTGACCCATCCTGATTTAACACATTTTCAGGAGCCTTTGTGAGACAGGCTGCTATCTGATTGTTCACACTGTTAAATTATTTTCTGCTTCTTGAATGGAAGGTATTCAATAGCTCTTACCCTTTAGATCCACGCCTGGCCAAAAACTGCATCCCATTCCCAGTGCTGGTAGACTTTGATCCCCGTAGGCTCATCACTGGTGCTTGTATGCTCATGAGAAGAGGCAGATGGGAATATCTTTTCTTCTGCTCTGTTGGATAAAGGAGCAAGGTATTAATCCCACCTTTTGTAGGAGCAGGATTGTTACACAGTATAAGGGGAGAATAGGAACTGACTACGTGGCTCACATTTTCTCACAGCCTTCTTTGAACTTGCAGTCAGACAACTAGCAGCTAAATACATGTCATCTAGTCTTGAATAATTTGTCAATGGAGACTAAAGGCTTTCAACAGAGGAAAGAGGGTGTCTGGAGTGCATCAAGGCAGTTTGCGGGAACACTGGCTTTTAACAGCCTGAGGGAGCAGTTGGTATGATATCCCTTTCCTGGGGGCCTGGACATGTGATGCTGACTCATTGTTCTCCACCTCAGGCACTGAGCAGATGTTTTCTCATGGGACAGCTGATATCATCCTCGAGGCCTGCACAGACTTTTGGGATGGTACCGATATCTACCCCCTCTCTGGCTCTGACAGGTGGGCAGCTTTGTCATTTAAGGCATTCAGGAGCTGCAGATAAGTTGCAGAGGGAACCTGGTCACTCTGTTAAAGTTCCCTTTACTGATGCTTGTTAAGCTATTTAATAGAAGCTTCAAGTAGGTTTTGAACATGAACTGTCTTTGCTTAGAATTAATTGTTAACAATGTAAGAGATTAGATGGCAACAGTCAATCTGTTGGACTGTAAGACTGAGGCACTTCTTACTGCCTCTGTTAACATATTGGCCTCTTATAAGTGGACTCTGACTGTACTGTGTAGTAGGATTGTTAATTTTAATCAGGTCATATGCTTGGGGCAGAGAATTTTTGTTGTTCAAGACAAATGCCTTGTCTTACATGAAATGCAAAGTGATCAATTCTGCCTGCTGTTGACAGCTCCAAACCAGTCCACCACAATGCATCACACCCTTTAGTCCTGCTGCAATATCTGATAGTGTCTGTTGCATTTTCATCTACAGGCTAAATTTCTGTTCCAGTTAGCAGAGCAGACCAGTAATGTTTAGTATCATTGACTAGCAGCACATTGTTCTTCTAAATCTCCTTATCCTCAGGTGTAAGAAAACTCCCACTGGTTCTTTTTGGAATATTTATCATCTTAGAAGGCAATGAAAAAACCCAAGTATGGCCTAATTTGTTTCCTTCCTGAGTTCAACACAGAGAAGGAACTTTACACTATTCCAGTGACTGAATATTGGTGAATCAGAGACTTTGCATCCAGCTCCTGTGACCCCAACTGCAAAAAGGGATAGGAGAAAAGTCTGTTACTGCAACTATCTTTGCCATAGGTATTATAATCAGAGTTATCAGTTCCCACCTTGCTGTTTATCTCCCTACAGATAAATTCTCTCTGATGAATTAAGCTCCTGCTGCCATGCAGTGAACTTCCTTGGAGTCATCTAGCAGCCACAGAGAGCATATTATTTTGATAAGTGTATTCAGAGAGTGCTGTGTTCATACTCCTCAATCTGTCAGATGAGCAAACAGAAACATTCACCACTGCCTGTGTTAGAATGTGTGTTTTTATTGCCCTGTAGTGCCTGCAGCTTAGAGAATGCAGGAGCAGTAAGGAAAGGCTTTTTCAGAGTCTCAGCACTTCTCGTGAAACACTTTTTTCCAGATAACCAACTTGTGATTTCTGCATTGAACTGTGGTGTACGTTGTCAGAAATACAGCACTTCTCAGCTGACTTTGTCTGCTTTTTGTCTCTTTCACACAGGAAGAAGGTGTTAGATTTCTACCAGCGAGCCTGCCTCTCGGGATACTGTTCTGCCTTTGCATACAAGCCAATGCACTGTGCCTTGTCCTCCCAGCTCAATGGCAAGTGCATAGAACTGGTGCAGGTCCCTGGGCAGAGTGCCATCTTCACCTGCTGTGACCTCCCTGGGACAACCCCCATCAAACAGAGCAGCCGGAGGAATAGCTGGAGCTCAGATGGTATGTCTTCTCTGCTCTCTAGAAGGTCCTTGGCTTTTTCATCAGTCTGGAGCTCTAAGAACATTGTTACTTAGAGTAGCAGATGGAAGTTGAGAATTAGTGGTTTTCTGAAGTAGATGCATTTCCAGAGGAAATACTGATGAAGCAGCTGGTAGGTATGTTTCTAGTTAAGTTATTGAAGCTTGCAGAGAAATTCTTCTGCTTGTGGGAAGTCTGTTTCTTAAAGGAGGCAACTGAGAGTCAAGACTTCTGGTTATTTTGATACTTGGTTTGCTATTAGTCTAATTTTATGGAAATCACATATAGTGGGTTTTTCAGAGAAATTAAATGTATGGTGGTATGCAGCTATTTTCCCTTGATGGATTTTGTTGCTGTGCTGAAGGAACTGATTCCCACTAGGTGAATTGTACATCTCCTCCAGAAGAGCAATGGAAACTGAGAAATAAGCACATATGGCTACATAACTCCAGGAAAACTGGTCTTCATCTCTTTCTGCCTTGCTCTCCCTTTCTGTAAAATGTGAATAGTGGGGTTTCCAACAGCTGAGAGGCGGTTGTGGCCAAGTGTTTTCAAAACACTTCTCAGTCCCACCTGTGGCACGCTTTGCAAGTGTGCAAAGTGTTTTATTACTTTGTTCCTCTTGCTGTGTCCAGCTCCTGTTCGTCACAGGCTGACATGGTGGTGAAGGAACCCTGTCAAAGAGTCTTTGCAGGCTCTTTGGGAGCGTCTGCGATGTCGCTGGAGGGAACAGGGTCCAGCTCCTTTGCATCAGCCCCTCGTGCTCTGATGCCACTCTGCCTCATCTAGACTCACCATGTTGTTTAAGCACAGTATGATGTGTTTAAAATGCACATGTGAACATTATGCAGCATACATCCTTTACCTTCCAGCCCCACTTCCTTGTGACTGATCCCCGTCTTCTGTTTTGTCTTTTTCCTTTCCATGCTCACTGTTTCACACTTGTATCCTTGGTGGCATATGTGGGGATGTCCTGAAACCACTTCTGTGATTGGGTATGCTGGGACAAATGGATCTCTCTTTACCTGCCCTCCTATGTGCGTATCTGCATGTTTCTCTGTGTCTGGATGCTGGGTCCTTGGGCGTTATCTTGGTGGCCTCTCCCCCCGCCGTGTGTACTTTGATGCACACGTGGCCCCTTGTGTCTCAATGTGATTGCATGTCGTTTGCATGCCTGAAGAAGGGATTGGGGAAGTGATGGAGAAAGAAGACTGTATCCAGGCTCTGAGTGGACAGATCTTCATGGGAATGGTCTCATCTCAGTATCAGGCTCGTCTGGACATTGTCCGCCTCATTGATGGACTGGTCAATGCCTGCATTCGTTTTGTCTACTTCTCCCTGGAAGATGAGCTCAAAAGCAAGGTAAGCTGCCTCTGTGAATCCCCTGAACTCGCACGTCCCCTGGTTGTCTGACTGGAGAGTTTAGTTTCAGTGCAATCTCAGGTTAATCTGATTTGGCTAGCTGAGGGGTCTAGAAGGTACCTATGCTCCAATCTGGCACTGGTCTGCAGTATTTTGGCCTGGACAGCAACACTAAAATCTTGTGTCTGCTCACCTGCAGGTGTTTGCTGAGAAGATGGGTCTCGAGACCGGCTGGAATTGCCACATATCTTTAACACCCAATGGTGATGTGCCTGGCTCAGAGATCCCTCCCTCTAGCCCCAGCCACGCTGGCTCTCTGCACGATGACCTACATCAGGGTGAGAGAACTCTGCCTAAGCCACTTTGAATGCCACGTGTTTCCTGGATGGTTCTTTTAAACCCATTCATAGGTTCCTGGTGTCCTCACCAGATACCTGATCCTTCAGAGCTTTGAGCACAAAACTGGATGGGCCGGAGAGGAGGGGGGGTGTGTGAGTGAGAGCACCTTACATTTAGAACCTTTCCACCCAGTCAGTACTGCAGTTGTTGGAAACTAAACATCCTTCTGTGCACCAGCTGCCATGGTTTTACAACTGCTCATTAGCACTTTTGGTTCTTGCTGGGGCCCTGGTCAAGCCACTGAGGGTCTCTTACCTGTGCATTGCTCTTTTTTTCTCAGTTCAGGTGGGATTTCTTTACTCTTCTTCCCCTAGAAGAAGAAAAGGGAGCAGAACAGATAAGCTGTCATATCTCTCAAAAGCAGAGACTAGGCTCACATATCTACCTCTGAGCAGATTAGTCATCTAAAAATACTGCATTTTAGATGACTGAGTGGGATCTAAGTGTTGCTAACCTAGAAAACCAGGCCTCACATTTCCTGGCTTCTGCAGTGCCACGTGAATACACCGTGTGGGTGACACAGGGGTGACAGAGGCAGGTTTGTGCATATTGCTTATGCTGCTTCTCCCTGTGCCAGTTTCTCGAGATGATGTGGAGGGGCTCCTGCTGATGGAAGAGGAAGGGCACTCGGATCTCATCAGCTTTCAGCCGACCGACAGCGACATCCCCAGCTTCCTGGAGGACTGTAACAGGGTGAGGCCCCCTTTGCCTACACACCTCTTGCTGTTCTCATGGTCAGCAGTATCACCTCATTAAAACCAAAGGGAGTTCCTCTTTAAAGCGGATTGATTCACTGGTTTGCACTGGGACTCCTCACTTCCCCCACCCTCTTCCAGCTTGCTATTTAGAGCCTGGGAAGTTTGGAATCAATCTCTGTTGATTGCTTTTGCTGAATGTTAATTTTCTTCGGAGTTTAGGAATTTAGGAATGGAGATAACCACACACAGAATAGCCTTGAGAGCTGCATCTCAGGCCATCTGGGTCTCCTTCCCCTGTGCTGGCTGGGAGTGGGAACATCCCCACACTCATGCAGACAGAAGAAACTGCCTCTCCTCCAGCTGTGAGCTATGACTGGTGCTGCCCCGTAGTCGTAGTGCAGGACAAGCCCTTCCTGCCTCAAAGAACTCAGACATGCTTAGCAGAGGTTACAGGAGTATCAGAGATAGGTGCAGGTTTAAAAAAATAATGACCTATCTGGCCTGGTTTTAAAAATCAGGAACCCTTCCTGTGCTGTATGTTGATGTGGCTGCAATTGGAATAGATCTCACTGATGGTAGGCAGCATATAGTCTCTGACTACATTTTTCCACTCAGGTGAAAAGTCCCTACAGTACCTTGAGCACAAGTTTATCCTGCTGATCTTACAAACTCTGAGGACAAGCACAGCCAGCTTGGCTTGTCAGTGTAGAACTATAACAGAAGACTCTTTACACTGGCTTGGAAAAGCCAGCTTCTGTCTGCAGGGACATCAGTTCATATCTGATCATGAAGTTGCATAATTCTGGGAATCCTAATTCTCATTTCAGCAGTTGGCTCTGAAATGCCTTTCCCTCACACACACACTCCCCTGCTTAGTCTCTTGTTTGTCTTTTTCAGGCCAAACTCCCACGGGGGATCCACCAGGTGAGACCTCACCTGCAGAACATAGACAATGTGCCTTTGTTGGTGCCCCTCTTCACAGACTGCACCCCAGAGAGTAAGTGGTACAGAGCTTGGGTCAATCCTACTCCCCATGAATCCCTTCCCCATCCATTTGCTTTGGCTCATCTGCTTGTGGACGTGGGTGAAGGGAAGGGGATACAGCCCAGAAATCTAGAAGGACACTTTGATATTAATGACCCTTTGATATTAATGACCCTCTACTGCTGCCTGTGGGAAGCCAGGTGTTAACTGCATTTTAATGCAGCTGTTCCCTAGCTACAGAATTGGGCTAAGAACCACTCTTCTCAATTTGCATTCATAAGAGACACAAAAGCAAACATCCAAAATGCTACTGCCTTTTATTAAATAAGCATTATCAGTGTGCTAGAAGACTTTGATCTCTGCTTGCAGCCCTCACTGCCTTAATATAACTCAAAAATCACTTCCCAGAAGAATTTTCCTCTGGCATTTGCTGTTAACACCTTCTGCTGCTTTGCAGAGTTTTACATTACAGAAACCAGAAAGGACAAAATTTCTTTATCTCTCTGAGATACTATTTCATCTCAGGAAGGGGCTGAGTGCTCAGCTGGCTAATACCTCTCCACTCTACAGCAGAGGTTCTAAGCATCTAAATTGTGATTTGGCATTTGAGGAACCCCTGGGCACAGTTTACAGAGTGCCAGTGAGAACCAGTGGCAGCCCAATCTGCCTAAGCAGTCAGTGCTCAGTAGGTTTCCTCTGTTTTTGTTTTTGACAGAAGTGGCAGTTTCCCACTTCATCTAACCCCTCACTGAGCTGCAGATCTGGGTGCACTAGTCATTTAGATAAGTTGCTTACACAGGAATCTCCAATGGGTGGGTTGAACATTTTAAAATATTCATATACACACAGCACTGTGCACAAAGCTAAATGAAAAATGGAATCCAACAGCAGCTTTGATTTAGAGGCCCTGGGAGAGTGTTGATAAGAAGATTGATGAAGGCTAAAGGTAGTGGTGGGAGTGCAAGAACAGGGGCTGGCTCTGAATGCAGCACTGCTTTTGGAGTGGTTTGTTATATTCCCTCTGGTCCTTTAGACTTGGAAAAGGAGGGATGTGCTGCTGAGCAGAATTGAAAATCGTGTATTTTTTCAGGTTTCAATTATTTAGGTTTATTTAATTTCTTCTCTTTTCTAACAAGACCATTTGATGCTGAGGCTGTATGTATTATACACCCTGGCTCTCCCTGCAGCCCTGGTCTGATAGAGATGTGCTAGAGATGCAAATCTCGGGGGCACAGTTCTGTGAATCCAGCTCAGTTTCTGCAGGAAGCAGGTATACAGGGCACTTGGACTGCAATTAATTAGCTGCCTAATTGTGTACTTTGACTTTGGATCTCACTCTACAGGACTGATGAATATCAGTTGGGGTAATTATAAAAGATCTGACTGTTATCCAGACTGGAAAGGAAAACACTGCAGCTTTGTGTGCATAATGAGATAAGCAAATGTGTTTCTGCTGTCCCCTTGCAGCCATGTGTGAGATGATCAAGATCATGCAGGAGTACGGGGAGGTGACCTGCTGCCTGGGAAGCTCTGCCAACCTGAGGAACAGTTGCCTCTTCCTGCAGAGTGATATCAGGTGGGGCAGGATCCACACTCCTCCCGCTGCCTTTGCCTTGAGCTTAGCGAGTGCCTAGCCACGGGATGCTCACAATTGCTCTGTCCATCACTGGCTGCATTTGTCTCCATAGGGGAGACAAATTTGTGCTGGATAACTGCCTAGATCCCTTGACAGAGATATTTCTCTCCATTTTTGAAAAGATGTTACTCCCACATACTGAGCTAACTGCTGCATTACAGATGCTTCGCATTGAGTGAAACAGTGGAAATGCCCCTCTGGATCAGCTGGTTTGTTGACCTTGAGCCACAAACCCAAATATGTTCATTATTTTCTGGGAATAACAAAGTATAGGGAGATTGTTCCTCAATTCATGTCATAGCTCAGGACTTTCCTACAGGCAAGGTAGATAGAGGTGACATGGCACAGCACAGCCTGACTTTACAGGCTGGCCTGCAGTTAAACAGTTTCTCCTCCGAGATGAGGACTTTGGCTAATGCTCCCCTGTTGTCCTTGCAGTATAGCACTGGACCCTCTCTACCCATCCCGCTGCTCCTGGGAGACTTTTGGCTATGCCACCAGCACCACCATGACTCACGGCTCTGATGAGCTCACCCCACTGCAGCTCTCAGGGCAGCTCAACAGCCTACCTTGCTCCATGTCCTTCCGCCAAGAGGAGAGTACCAGCATCATCAGGCTCATAGAGCAGGTAGGCCAGGCACATCCCCTCTGCCTGCAGCTCACAAAGAGCAAAGCCAGGAGCTCACATGAGCATTTGTGTTGAGTTGCCCACAGTAGGCTGCCAGCATTAGCTTTGCTTGTGTCCTCTGCCCTTTGTTTAGGGAGCACAACAGAGATACTCTTCCTGTCCGGCCCTACGGTCTGAAGTGTAGGGGATGGTTTGGGAACAATGCCCTGTGGCAGCAGAACATGAATAGTAATCAACAGGATAAAGTATAAACTTGCAGAAATCCCTAGCCACACAACAGTGCAGCTCTAGGGAGAAGTGTTACCCCAGAAAAGCCAGGAGGTTTAGAGATCTTCCCCTTTTGCTTACAATGTGTCCAGATCCTCTCCCCTCCCACTTCCTCTTGCAGGCCACATGTTCTGCCCCAGCCTGCCAAGAACTGCTCTTGGCTGGTAACTGCTCCCATCACAGCAAGGGCTCTGAGGGCTTGTGCTTCCTTCCAGGCCAGGCATGCAACGTACGGGATCCGCAAGTGTTTCCTCTTCCTGCTGCAGTGCCAGCTGACCTTGGTTGTCATTCAGGTGAGTCCTGGCCTGGCTGAGGACAGCATTTAGCTCAGAGGACAGGCATGTTAGCATGGATATGGGTGGCTGTAGCAGGACAGCCTTGCAAGAGGGGAAGGTGGCCTTCGGTCAGGTTTACACAGCACGTTTGGGGAAGTTGCAGAGACCGTGTGATCTCAGCTTGCATTGACCCTTCTCCCAGACCCTCTAGGGGTTTCTTTTCAAACCCTTTCCCTCTGAGAAAAGCAGCACCTGCCCCAGCAGCCTGAGTCATGTGGAGGGGCTAGACAATGGCAAAGTTACCAGCTCAGCCTGGTGTTTTGGGGGAGGACACTGGACACTGGTATCTTGGGTAGCAAGACTGTCCTAGCACTGCTCACGCTCTTCACTCTGGATTGTTCCCGTCTAGTTCCTCTCCTGCCTGGTGCAGCTGCCCCCCATCCTCAGTACCACAGACATCGTCTGGCTCTCCTGTTTCTGCTACCCGCTGCTCAGGTGAGTCTGTCAGACAGGGTGGAATCCTGCCTCCCACCCACAGGATGCACAGACCAGTCCCACAGCCTCACTGTGTCCATGTCAAGACAAAGCTGACATCACCCACAAAATGCTAAGAAGGCTGCAAGGATTATTCCAAGCACCTGCTTTGATAAGGTGCTTGGAAACACAGGTAGGAGCATTTGTGTACTGCTGGGTTAGCCCTGCCTGCTGCCCTAGAGCTGCTGTTATCTTGGGGCTTGCAACTCCAGCTGAAAATCACCTTCTAATCCTGATACTGTTGCCCTGGCTGGAGTGTGATGGAGAGCCTGGAGACTGGGGGCAGAGGTCAAGGTGCCACGGGTGGGCTTTACCCCATCACACTTGTGGAGATCACCTCTCTCTCTCTGTGCAGCTGCCATGAATGACACCTTTTACAGCATATGCTTAAGACAATGACCAGAAAAATGCCAATGCACCAAGCAGTCTGAGAAGGTTATCCAAGTTCAAATATGAGACACATACAAAAAACCAATAGCTCTGGTGCCTGAACTTCTAACTGAGAGACTAACTTACCTTTTTCCAGCATCTCACTCCTGGGCAAACCTCCCCACAGCTCCATCATGACCATGGCAACAGGAAAAAACTTGACTTCCATTCCCAAGAAGGTAGGTGGTCCACCAGATTACAATTGTTCACACATTTTTCTCCTTGACTTTGTCCCAGTGTTGTTGCATAGCTGAGACCCTGTGCCTTCCCAGCTCGCCTGGCTCATTGATCCATGGCATGAGCCGTGCTATCCAAAAGCCTGGCTCAGACAGGAAGGGAAGCCCTTAGTGCCACGGTGCACACAGGGCAGCTCCTCAGTGCAGCATCCCATCTGTACTACTGCTTGTCTCTTGCAGCCACTGATTCCTTGATGGCTCAGGCAGGGAAGGCTGGGCCAGTGACATGCCCATGTCATCCTCCTGCCTGTCCCCTATTCACAGACTCAGCACT
>NW_008620055.1:0-7447 GCF_000691845.1 Merops nubicus | reverse complement strand
TCCTCCGCAAGTTCAGCCTGACCATCTGCTCCTGCCTCATCTGCTTCGGCTTCACGCTGCACGAGTCCTGCAAAGAGGTGAACGCTACCAGCCTCAACCTCACAGTCTGCTCCTCCATCATGCTGCACAGGTGAGGAACTGGCGCCTCCCTCACCCTGCAGGGCCTCTTGCTCTTGCCCTTCCCAGGTAGAACTGATTCCCTTCTAACAGGCTTCAGGTTCTTGCATCATCCAGCTATAACAGTTACAGAGAGGGATGGGTGCTCTCCCTATAGCCTTGACAATTGTGTCTTTGCTCACTGTTGCCTCCTGGTATTAGGACAGTCCAAGTCTGACTCCAGGCTGACACTTAGTTCTCTTAACTACCAGAGGAGGAGATAGCCCTGGTGGGAAGAGGTCAGACAGTAAGTCCCCACTGCTGACTTCTTGTGTTCTCTCATTTACCAGCAATGCTGATGGTGCTCCTGACTGGTTTGGAACATTTTCCAATGCTCTTCTTGTAGCCCAGAAGCTCACAGCTGGCCTCATTGTTTTACACACAGGTAACTCCTCGGTCCCCACTCTGAGGGAAAACTTGCATCCTTTGCCTCTTTCTTTACTCCCTTTGCCAGAGCACAAACTCCCTGGTGGAAGCAGACATTGCAGCAGCCCCTCAGCACAGGCATAAAGCCCCTTGTCTTACTAAGCATTACCCTAAGGGATTAAAGACAGCACCTTCAGAGCTGACTCTGCCCCCTACCAGCCTAGTGAAGTGCTGATTCCTTTACAGTCTCACCAGAAGAGCAGCATCCCTCTTCGCCTTCTTGGAAATTAGCTAACAGCATCCCACAGCTCTCCAAATATATTTCCTGCCTCAGAAGTCCTTCTATGCCTGCTGCCATCTTGTGAAGCACCCCTCTTCCTTCCCCCAAACAGCCCTGGTGCAGCTGTGGCTATCCTGGAGCTGGAAACCTTTTTAAACCCTCTGGAGGGGTGGAGAGCCAGCTCCTCATCACCTGCACACCATTGCCTGGCAGAGTAGGTCCAGCTGCTCTCTGACACTCTTAAAGGGTCTCTTCTCCCTTTCCACCATGTCCTGTAGTGCTGTGCCTTGGTGCCAAGCAGAGTGTTGCACATTGAGATGTGCAAGGTGTCCAGACCAACAGAAACACCTCCTGATTTGAGAGGCAGCCCTGCTTTGGAGAGGGGTAGTGAGCATTACTGCTCTGTGTCCTTCACGCCACTGAGGCTGGGCTGCTCTGCCTGGCAGGTGGGAAAGGCTGTTTTGAAGAGCCCAAGCAAAACCTGAGCAAATGCTTTGTCCTGTGCAGACATGGCTGGGTCTCTGGATAAATATTATTCTCTGGGTTGGAGCTCTCCTCTGGTGCAAGCCTGTGGTGACCGACAGACGAGGGCACACCCTGCCTTCACTCCCTAGGTCTGGTCCTTAGCCAGATCTGTTCTGGCATGCCAGGCTGTGAACTGACCATGGCATCCCCCCGGGGAGTCTCCCTGTGCAGTACTGCTGCACTCCCCTGCCTTGCCTGTCCGGGCGCTTGGAGCTGATGTGGGGAGTGTGCTCTGAAAGGACCTTGAATGAAAGGTTTGTTTCAGGGCCATGTACCCCATATCCCTTTGGAGTAATAGCTGCTGGTGGATGTTGTAAAGCGTGGTCCCTGTGTGATACTAAATGAGACCCTCTACTCCCACAGTGTTCATCTCCATCACCCACGTCCATCGCACCAAGCCCCTCTGGAAGAAGAGTCCCCTCTCCAACCGGTGGTGGACACTCACTGTGGCTGTTGTGTGAGTATGGCCAGGCCCTGAGGAGGCACTCCAGAGTCCTGGTGGGGAGGAAGGCTCCAGACCTGCTGCAGCACCATCTGTGGTCCTGGGAAGCTCTTGTGGTCCTTGGTAGCTCTGCTGAGATTTGCTGTGTCTGTTTCTGCTCTTAGATTGCTGGGGCAGGTGGCTCAGACTGCGCTGGACCTGAAACTCTGGGAAAACTTCAATTCTTCATTGACCTTTAACCACGTTTCCATCTCCCCGGTCTCATGGCTCCTGGGATTTCTTTCCTTGGTCCTTGTGGTTATCATCAATGAGATTGTCAAGCTGCATGAGATCAGGTATGGGGGTAGTAGGGAGGATGGGGAGGAAGGGCTGGAGCCTCATTCCAGCCTGGCCTTGAGCTGCAGAAAAATGCTGCACAGGGTGGGGTGGGGCGGGGTGGGGAACAAAAAGGAAAAGACAATGGCACTGTGTAAATCACCTGGCTGTTGTGTGCAAGCTCGTGTCCCACCTCTCAGGGAGGAGGCGCAGGGGAGGAAAGAGGGTCAGGGAGGGGCAGTGGCAGTGATTGGGAGCAGGAAGGGAGACCAGAATTTCCTTATCTCAAACCAATGAGAGGGAGACAGGCAAGGTCTGTGAAATGCCAGTATGGAATTGAGGAGGGCTGTTCTCTCCATCTCGTCCCATGAGGACAGAGAGGCATTGAATCACAGCAGAGGAAATACGTCTTCACACAGTGCCTGGACTGTGGGACTTGTTTCCAGGGGAAGTGGCTGGAGCCAAGAATGAGTAGCAGGCAAAGTGACTGGCTGTTCTTCCTAGCACAGGGAGCAGCTGGAGCTGGGAGTAAACGGGAAATGGGCTGGTGAGGAAAAGCAGCAGGGATTACAGGGAACCCTGATGGGGATGGAGCTGCTGTCTCTGTTCCTGGAAAGGATTTCTGGACTTTTCTCTGCTATGTCTGGTAGGCCTGGAGATGGAACTTGGCTGGATGGGGTAGGACTGGGAACATGGGTTGCCCTCTGGATTTGATTCCCCTCCTAGGGGCCACAGGGCCCAGGTCAGGGGCTTCCTTGCTGCTTGGGGCTTCCTTGCAGCTCAGGAATCGCAGCAGGGCAGCCTTGCTTGCCTTTCACTTACCTCCACGTGCTGACTCTTCTTTCTTCTGCCCTCTCCAGGGTCCGGGTCCGTTACCAGAAGAGGCAGAAGTTACAGTTTGAAACGAAGCTGGGGATGAATTCGCCATTTTAAACACTCCCAGCTCGAGTTCCCTGGAGCCAGGGCCACACAGCCACCTCCTGCTCTGGGAGAGCAGCTGTACCAAAGGCTCAGGGACTCTTCCCTCACACGTTCAAACCAGACAGCCTCCTTGCAAAGCTACATCAGCACCTTCCAGAGGGCCCCAGGCAGGGCACTGCTGTCAGGATCCCCCAGCAGGTAGGCAGCCCCTTCCCAGCCTCCTAGGGTACTCCAAGGTACCTAGGAGGAGCTCTGGGGGTTTTTCAGGCTGCTCTTCCTTTATTTATTTATTCCCAGCGGTTTTTGTTAGTGTCATGGTGATGCTGAAATGAATCGATTCCTTCCCTCTGTGTGAGCAGATGGGTTTCCTGGATCTGGCAGGAGAATCTGGGGCCAGCAAGGGAGACATGGGGCTGCTGTAGCAAGAGATCTCTGTTGAAACCTCTTTTGTTTTTCCATCTCTGGGTGCTCTCCTGGATGACGTGTGCATGCATGCCTCTGCAGGCCCTCGCCCACCTCCCTGTCCCTGTGTGCCAGGGCAAAGGAGCCATCTCTCTTGCAGCTCCAGGAGTGCTGGCTGCCAGGGGAGGACGGGGGCTCGCATTCCCAAAGGAACACTGGGAAGGGTCCCTGGCAGGGTGCTGGGCAAGGCCCTGCCCTGGCCAGGCTGTGCCAGGCCTGCCCTCTAGCGTCGTTGCTGTGGCCATGTGCTGGCTGTTGAGTGCTTCCAGAGAAGAGGAGTGAGACAGGGCTTTAAGAAAAGCTGTCCATGTTTGACCCTGGTGATCTGGTGCAGAGGGAGTCAGGAGGGCAGCTCTGCCTGCCTGCAGGGAGCCAGTGTGGCTCAGCCTCCTCCAGCCCTGTTGAAGCAGCTCTTATCTGCTTTAACAGCCTCCAGAGAGGTTTGTAGCTGCCATCCTCCTTGTTGTGATTGGAACTGCTGTTCTGCTTTGGTAAAACAGCTGCCTGCCAGGGCCACAGCTAGAGATAAAACCGAGCCCTGCTGTGGAGGGAAGGGGACGTCTTTCCAGGCAGGACATTTGCATCTTGCAGTTGTGACTAACAGGGAGCTGGTGGATGGCTCCTTTCCCAGTCCTGGGATTGTGCTGCATCTGGGACTTGTTCTCCAAGGCACAGGGAAACCCCCTGCATTATGTCTGTGGTAGTATTTGGAAGTCTCTCCCCTCCATGCTGCAGCCCTCATATCTGTTCCCTGGTTTTCTGGAGGTCTCTTCTTATTTGACTGGGGGAAACCTTCCCCTGAGGGCTGCTGCAGACCGTGAGTTGCCCCAGTGTGGCACACATGCTTTTGAGCCCCAAACAGTCCCTGTCTGTACTGGGAACACTGGTCCTGCTGTGGGCTGGCATTTGAGGGTCCCATGGGAGCACGCAGGCTTGGCTACCAGAATATTTGCAGCCTGTGGAGATGTTGACTCCCTAGTTCTTAAAACTGACTAAAGCTGGTAAGTCCTGGCACTGTTTTTGCTCTGGGTATTAACACTACAATATACAGCTATTGTTTCCCCTTTGGTACCTAACAAAGAGGTGCTGGTCCTTCCCTGGCAGGTGGGGAGCTGGCTGGGAAACCCCAAGCTCTACCCTGCTACTCCACCTTGTCTTCCTCACATTTCAGCATCACCAGAGAGCATGCACACACACCTCTGTGTGTCTCTAAGCAATACCCTTCTCCCTGCTGTGGTGCTGGTAGGAGAGCAAAGTGGGGGTGCAGCCAGCCTCTGGGTTCTGGGGAGAGATGGGGGCAGCTGGGGTTGTTCAGAGGCCTGGCCTCTGTCTCTACAGCTGGTAAGTGGCTGGTTAGGCTCCATGCTGCTGGCAGGGTTGCATGGGATGGGGAGCCAGCAGCTCCCTGGGGAAATGCAGGGCTGCTCTCCTGCAGCAAGCAGGACCTGGCTGCTCCTGCTTACCTTCACAGCCCGGCTGGACTCTGCCCTTGCTGCTTGGCCCTGCAGAGCCACCTGGCTCAGGGACAGCAAGCTGCATCTTGCTCAGTCACACTTACATCACTAAACACCAACTCCAGACCTGTCCCCTCTGGCACCTGAGAAATCAGCTTGTCTTTCCTGTGCCAGGGCTGGCTACCAGGTGGGCTACGGCCTCCTGTGCAGCCGAGCTGAGCTGGAGCCAGGGGCAGCACCGAGCTGCTCGCTGCTGTTCCTGCAGAGTAACTTTGCTCCCGGGACCTTTGCTCCTGCCCTGTGCCACTAACTGCTGTAGGTGATAAAAGGCAACAGACACCAGGGCTTCCTGCTGGCCGCACCTTCCTCTGGAGGAGGCATCTCCAAGGTTTCCTTCTCTGGGTGACCACAAACGTTTATTTTCCTGCACCTGCCTTCCCCTGCTAGACCTGGAGGAACCTGAGGGGTATGAATGGAGCTTTTTGGATGGTCTTGCCAATGCCACCCTGACCTCAAGGTGTACTGAGGCATCCGAGGGTTAGGGCGCACGGCTTCAGAAAGAAATTTCCTACATCAAAATGTTTTTAAATGGTGTATATTTTATATTAAATTTTTTTGGATGTATGTAAAATACTTGATTTGTATTAAAACTTGTAAATTGTATAAAACAAAGAAACTAAACCAAACCCAGACCCGCACACACCCAGTGTATGAATGGCAATAAATGACTGTCTTGGGTAACACCCCACAAGGGTGGGGGGGAGTCTGCACCCAGCAAAGCAAGGAGGTAAAAACGTGCATGGCTGCTGGGGTCACAGGGTCTGAGTCACCTGCTGCAGGGACACATCCCCAGAGCTTGATGCTCCCAGGGCCTTTTTCCCCACTTGCTGCTCAGCTTTGGGTAAATCTGTCCAGCTCTGAATGCCTCTTCCTACCCAATAACAGTCTGCTTACCTCATGGTCTCCTGCGTCCCAGGCACTGCTTTGGTGGTGGTTGGTGGCACGGTTTGAAGCCCTCTGGATCAGGTCGGGGCGAGCTGGAACAGGCCCTGCAAGCGCTGGAGAAAGGCAGCTGGCGAGAGAAGGAAACCAGGGCTTGTTCTGGGCAAAGCAGGAGCTGGTGTGGCCGTGGCCACACTCCGGTCACCAGGGAGGGTGGCAGGCAGGGGCAGCTGAGGCTTCAGGCGTGCCCAGAGCTGGGCAGGGGGGGCTGGAAGGTGGCGTTTGTCCCCAGCGCTCTCACCACACGTCACTGCCATGGTGGTAAGGCTCCAACTGAACGTGAACCTTGCTGGAGGTGACAGCAGGACTCTTACCAGGGGAGATTATCTGAGGAAACCCAGATCTTAAGCACTCGACGGGCAGGATAAAGCTGATCCTCAATGAACTTCAAACAGAGCAGGAGACAAGCTTGTGCAATATGACACGAAGGACACAAGCAGGCAAAACTATCAAAAGGGTAAAATATGCCCCACTGTTTAATAGAATTTAGTCTTAATGGATGTTAGTGGAAAACAAAACACATGATTAACACAAACAGAGCAGATGGTTTAAAATCTGTTGTCAGTCTGGTGATTACACGGGCTATTTTTTCCCCTCACTGTCTTGCTGCACGGAGCAGGTGCAGCTGGGGTCAGTCAGTCCCAGTTGCAGTGCACGTAACTTGCACACCATACAGTAGCTTCAAAATAGAGATCTAGAGTTTAAAAAATAGGCATTCTTCTGCAAAATCAAACGTTTAATTCCCTTATTGACAACGAGAGCAGCGTGGTGCTGCCCTCAGGTGGCTCAGACAGCAACAGCTCCACGCCAGTGTTCTATCCCTGACCCTAGAGTACAAGACTTGCAGTTCTGGTTAGTAAATATATAATAATAAATCACATTTAAAATATATACATTGGCCTTTAAAAAAAACACATTTACAGTTTATGGACATTGGAAAAAAATAACTGGGCTTGTCCCAGGTTGACTCGTGAGAGTAAAAATCAGTTTTAAAAGGTTTCTGCAAACCTTTTGATAAAGTGCCACCGGTTGTAGCTATTTAAAAACAGTCGGGTCCATCACGCAGCACTTGCCTGTCGGACACGGTCATTTAAATACACTCAATGCCATCCATAAATCAGAGCAATCAACTAGCTGGGAGAGAAGCATCTCAACCACCTCAAGCTGACCTCAAAGTCCCAGCCAATGATAGGAATTTTTTTTCTTTCAGGGCTTTCTCATCTTTGCTTTTCAGCCTAAAAGCCAGGCTGGCACCTCCCACTGGTCCGTGGCAGTGGGTGGGGAATGTCCAGGCGGACTCCGCTCGCAGGGGCTGCAAATGGTCTGCTTCAAAGTGAGCAGGGAACAGCTGCCTCCTCAGACACCTTCTCCCTCTCCAGTTTGGTTTTGTGTTAGTGATTTTTTTTAAAAACGGTGGACAGGTGGATTTTTATATTTTTTTTTCCCCTTTGTTGGGGATTTTTGTAGCAAATGGCACTTCGGTACAATCTTAGGTTCCCTTCTGGTGCTCTGATGTTTTCACTC
>NW_008620054.1:2542-8618 GCF_000691845.1 Merops nubicus | reverse complement strand
ACTTGGTAGAGCCCAGAATGGCCCTTGCTGGTTTTTACTTGTAGTTCTGTAGTTACTCGTGGGCTGTTCTGGGCTGGGTTAGCTTTTGGCAGAGGCACAAGTCACAAGGGATCCTTCAGGGGACTTACCTACTGCTCATCTTCCACCTGTCATGACATCATGGCATAAATCTAACAGTGAAAATGAAGTGTAAAGGTCTTCACGGAGCAACAACAGTGAGAAGCTGTAGACCCACAGTGGTTGGTGCCATTCCTGTATAGTTCCTTTCTGGTTTGCAGCTTCTGAGACTCCTCTGATGGTGTGGAACCATGTATGTCTCATCCCATTTGATTGGGTCCTGCCTTCAGAGAGGATAAATGTTTCTTCTGGAGAGTGAACCCTGCCCTGTGTCCCAACACCTGCCCAAGGAAGGGTGTGAAGCTGGCTGAAAGGATGCAGATGAGATTCTCCTAGACCAACCCATGGTAAACCTGTAGGAAGGGTAAAGTTGTATTTCTTGCACCTTTGTCAGCTGTTTTGGCACCAGTGTGGTCATTTCTACAGCCATTTAGCTTCAATGCTCTTAGAGATGCAAGGAACCATTGGAGAGAGTCCAGCAGAGGCTCTGGAGCTGCTGAGGGGCTGGAGCATCTCTGTGCCAGGACAGGCTGAGAGCCCTGGGGCTGCTGAGCTGGAGAGGAGAAGCCTCAGAGGGGATCTGAGCAGTGCTGAGCAAGAGCTAAAGGGCCCTGGGGGGCAAGAGGCTGGGGCCAGACTCTGCTCAGTGGTGCCCAGAGACAGGACAAGGGGCAACGGGCACCAACTGGAACCCAGGAGGTGCCACCTGAGCAGGAGGAGAAACTTCTTTGGGGTGAGGGTGGAGCCTGGAGCAGCTGCCCAGAGAGGCTGTGGAGTCTCCTGCTCTGGAGAGATCCCAAACCCTCCTGGCTGTGACCCTGGGCACCCTGCTGGGGGTGAGCTGCTGGAGCAGGGGTGGGATGAGGTGATCTCCAGAGGTCCCTTCCAGCCCCTCAATGCTGGGATTCTGGGATTCTTGTCCATTAGTGGTTGAGAACCCTTGGCAATGGAAGACCATTCCTTTTCCTCATGGCCTGGTTGTCTGGTAAGGGCAGTCTTCAAACTAATGGAGTTAAATAAGACACACAAAAAAGATGGTTATTTATTTATCTGCACTTGGGCTGAGATCATTTGTACCTGGAGTAGGTGTGGGAGGTTTATTAAGCATTACCTGTGCTCATACAACCATCCTGAGGACTGTGGGCTGTGCATGGTCAGGTCCCCTCCTCACACCCCGTTTGCTTAACCAGCTACACAAGTTTGAGCATAAATGCCTCAGGAACAAACCTGGAAAAGCTTTTAGAGGCTCAGGAGCACTGCTGGAGGCAGAGTGGCCTCCCTGGTGAGAGGCAGGGAGCTGGGGGACACACAGAGGCAGGAACATATTGATTGGTACTGGTAAAAAAAACCCCAAACAGCCCAGGAGAACAAAACTTGTTATTGCTGCTTCATATTTTCATCGCTTTAAGGAGAGGCAAAAGGTGGTCAGGCAAAATAATTGAGAATCCCCACGGGTAAGTTCTCCCCCCCTCATTTAGAGAAGCCATTAGGCACCTGTCAGAGCAATTAGCGTGGAATGTAATTTCCCTATAATTGCAGAATAATTGCAAACGTGTCCCAGTTTTTGTTTCCTTAACGTTAATACAACTTAATATGCCACTGATGGTTTTTTTAGGTGGGTCCCAACCACGCTTTGATGCACAATTAACACCCAGAAACACACATCAATCCCAGGGAAGTTTCCCACATCATTGAACAGGAAGGTGAGCGTGAAACCTGAGGTTCCTTTCAGATCCTCCAAGCTGCTACTCTGTACCCAGGCAGCATTTTAAGTAGAGAAACACATTTGGGAGCTGCCCAAGCACGGGGTGTGTCAGCCTCTTGCCTGCCCCACTCACCGTGGAATTTGGGAGGAGTTAGTTTTAAGCTTCCAAAGTCACGTTTCAAAACCTCAGTGATGGGGGAATTTTTCCTCAGTTGTATTAAGCAACCGTGCTGCTGATAATTTCAGGCTGCTGTAAAAGTTTGGGTTCTGGTCTCCTGGAATTTTATAAATGGAATAAATTTTAATTTATAAATTGGAAAACGGCACGTGGAACATGTTGGGAAGTCCTTGTTTCTTCCCTGAAGCTTTCATTTCTGCCCTTCAGGAGCTGTATGGGAAAGAAACCCTCTCAGTCAGACCTGGGAGCTCCCCTGGTCCATCAGATCAGCATCTGGGGTGCAGTTACAGCGAGGCTGGATGGCTGCAAAAAATTCTTATTAATTCCCCAGGAGGAGTTCTGTGGCAGGAAGGAGAGGACAGAGGCAGCAGGATTTTTGGGATGAAGATCAGGCTGAGGAGGTGAGGGTGTCTGATTTAAAGGCACCCTGATTATACCATCCTACAGAGAGCAAGTCCTTCCTGGCTGGAACCTGCTCTAAAGGGAAAAGGGGGATGAACCAGAGGGAGAAAAACATAAGAGAAGGTTTTTCTTTTCCTCACCAGCTTAAAGTGAACTGTGCTCTCATGGGACCCCACTGAGTCCAGCTCTGGAGCCTTCAACCCAAAGGCATGGACCTGTTTGTGGAGGACCATGAAGATGATGCAAGAGCTGGAAAGCCTCTCCTGTGAGGGCAGGCTGAGAGAGTTGGGGTTGTTCACCCTGGAGAAAAGAAGGCTCTGAGGAGACCTTATTGTGGCCTTCCAGGATCTGAAGAGGGCCCAGAAGAAATCTGTGGAGGGACTTTTTACAAGGGCTTGTAGTTTTAGGATGAGGAGGAATGGCTTCAAATTGAAGAGGAGAGATTTAGATGAGAAATCAGGAAGAAGTTCTTCACTCTGAGGGTGGTGAGACCCTGGCCCACCCAGGTTGGCCAGGGGAGCTGTGGATGCTCCATCCCTGGATGTGTTCAGGACCAGGCTGGATGGGGCTCTGAGCAACCTGCTCCAGTGGGAGGTGTCCCTGCCCATGGCAGGGGGGTGGAACTAGATGATCTTTAAGGTCCCTTCCAACCCATTCTCTGATTGAATTACACCTCTGGAAGTTCTGCTTTTGGTGTTTATTTTACCCAAATCTTCGTAGGGACCCTACAGAAGAATGAACACTTGTATCTATTTCTCAAATCAATATGTTCTCCAACTAATTTCTCAGTTGAATAGTAAAGCATGAGAACTTTTCAAGAGGCAATGTTTGTTCATCTGTGGCAAAATGAAGCACAAAACTCGAGCTAAATATCTTTAGGATTTTTCCACACTTGCTGGTTCTTTACTCTTTCATAAGGTTTATAACATTTTAGTTCACCACTGGGTTAAACTTGCAATTAAAAATGCTCTGCTCTTGAGCCCATGGCTAAAAGTCTGTTAGAAGGGTTCTGAGGAACAGAACCCATTAAATGTAATTTTTTTCATGATGTAAAAAATATACTTGGGGAATGGGGAGATGACTGGAGCTTCCAGTGGTTCTGGGTGCAGAAATGTGCCCATCTATTGCCTCCGTGGTGGGATTCATGACAAAGTCCTTGGAGAGGGCTGCAAAAAGCCCAGTCATACCCTTGTACTGGTGTCGTGCTTGAGCATGGTTGGATCTTTGCAATCAAGCTGATCACACATCGTGTGTCTCACTGAATTCTAGCCTTTCAGATTTGGAGGGTCAGGTGGAAAACGTTGGTTCACCACTCAGGTATGCCTTTGATTTGATTTAATTTGATAACCACGTTCAAAATAGTGCTAGCAATTGCAGGGCTATCATTTTCCAAATGGAAGCATTTTCTTTGTTGGAGCTCTGAAAAATAAAGTAGGCTCGTGGCTGGCTCTGAAAGGGAAGTGGGCAGCTAGTGAGCCATCCAAATAACAGAAAATCAGCCAGAATACTCTCCCCTCCTCCTGTGCGACCCTGCAGATCAATGTGGTTTGAAGAGCTGAAGTTTTATGGCCATTAACATTATTTTGGGGTTGAGCTAAACTCAGATCACCAGGACTCTGCATGGGGATGAAGAAAGCTCCTTTTATGTCCAGATAACTGGCAGTGCTCAGAACATGGGAGATGTTAAATGAGATCTTTAAATTTTTCAAAAATGAATTGTTTTTTCAATTTTTTTTTTTCATTTTCCTGCTTTATTTTGCAGAGAATGGTCTAAACTTTCATCTTCTTTCTTCAGTGACCTTCTGACTCCTTCTGTTCATTTTATTTTTAACCTTCTCACTGAAGCAGCTCAAATTATCTGTTCTTTGCCTTCATCTTCCACCATCATCTGAGCATATATTAAGAAAGAACAAAACTGTGGTCACTTAGCATAAAAAAATCTTCTCTCCACAGCAGGAGAGGTTTAGTTTGGACATGAAGAACAATTTCTTCACTGAAAGGGTTGCCCAGGGCTGTGCCAGGCTGCCCAGGGCAGTGGTGGAGTCCCCACCCCTGGAGGGGTTCCCAAGCCGTGGAGATGTGGGGTGAGGGACATGGGTTGGTGTTGACTTGGCAGTGCTGGGGGAAGGGTTGGACCTGATGATCTTGAAGGTTTTTTTTAGCCTAAACTTTTCTAAGACTTTGCAAGTGTTTTGCCTCAAAATTCTGTGGCTGTTTCAACGCCCTGTGGGTTGCTCTCAGATGTCAGAAATCAATTTTCATGAAAAATCATCTCTGGGGGTGACAATCTTGGCTGGGGGGTTGGTTAGCATGACAAAAAAGTCAAGAACTGTCTTTGAGAAACTTATTGGTAGAACTGGTAACGTTATATTCTGTTATTTCACTGAAGAGCTTCATTATTAATCCCCAAAGTTCTCCTCTGGACAGCATTCCACATGTCAACTCCTGTCCTGCCCATTTTTGTGAGGATTTACCTCCATTTCCTCATTTAATCTCCAAATAAAGCCATCAGATTCACCAGTAAACCACAAATTTCAGGTATGGGCAATACCTGCAGGCAGGAAATGATTTGTCAATGAATTTTTACATAGCCTGAAATAATTGAATGCTTAATATTTACAATATTACTACACTTGCTTTCTACAAGTATTTAAATATTTGAACATAAAATATGTTCTTTCACAGTGCTAATAAAAATCTAAAGACCTAATAGTCACCTTCATTATAAGAGGCAGTAAATCATCTTTGGTGAGTTTACTTTTACTTCCAACATAAATTCAGATTTATGGGCATACCTGTTATGTGATTTAGCTGTCTTTTTTTTTTTTTCTTTTTTTCCCAATTATTGCAATTTTTAAAAAGATTTTAAGCTGGTCTTTTGATGGGATTTTGGTGTAGAAGGAAATGGTGGAATGTGGAATGGGAATGTGGACTAGGAGTCAAGTAGACGTTGAAGACAAGTGTCACTTTCTGCACTGTTGATGGATTAACAAAAAAGAAGGCACAGAAAAATGGCAAAAGACAACTTTAAAGTATCTCAGCTATGAGACCCTGGCCCAGGTTGCCCAGGGAAGCTGTGGATGCTCCATCAAAACCAGGCTGGATGGGGCTTGGAGCAACCTGCTCTAGTGGGAGGTGTCCCTGCCCATGGCAGGGGGATGGAACGAGCAGATCTATAAGATCCCTTCCAACCCAAACCAGTCTGTGATTCTATGATTATTTACCCTGTCCCCACAGATGTCTGTGCTTGCTGCTTTTTCTGCTTCATTTTTCACTTTATATTGTCTTCTAAGCAGTCTTGTGGTTGCAGCAGTAAAACACTTTCCATTAGCAGACGTTGGCATTTAAAAAATGGGGTTGTATGGAAGTAGAAGGTTGCATTTACCAACAGCTCTCTGTGGAGTGATGAAAAATCCAACCAGTGCAACGAGACTATCTCAGAGCTTTGAGTTTTCAAGTAAGATCAGCCATGCTAATTGTTTCTGAGGCTCTCAGAAGATGTACATGGGAAAATCTCTACCATAGGAGACTCTTAGGAAATATTGTAAAGGAGAGAAATCACAGAATCACAGAAGGGTTTGGCTTGGAAAGGATCTTAAAGGTTGTTTAGTTCCACCCCCCTGCCACAGGCAGGGGCACCTCCCACTAGAGCAGGCTGCTCACAGACCCATACA